>NC_142520.1:49927377-50124877 GCF_964205215.1 Stylophora pistillata | reverse complement strand
GCTAATCAACATATCCTAAGGCTAAACCTTCTGGTCCACCTTTACCTTTTAAGATATCTGTTTGCATGTTGTGCCATATATAACACATGCTAAGGAAGCTCCAATGCAGTGTTTAGGTAGCTACCAAACGGTTTGCCTGTTGAAATAAAAGATAATTATGGAAATATTGGATAATAAGGAATAAGAGGAACAAAAAATATAAAAGGTTTGCAAACGCATCCTTGAACCAAGAGAATATTTGGTTCGTAATCATCTTCATGTTCGTATGCCGACGATTCACTCATCAAAATTCTGCGCCATTTCGCAATCTGGTGTCAATATAATTCTTACTCTATTGTGTGAATTGAAAAAAACAGCCATTCACATACTGGTTTCTCGTTAATATTGCGAGTTCATGTTCAGAGCAACACAATCCGGTTTATCTTGAATATTTCAATACGGTGCGATTATGATTCTTGACTTAAGCACCCATCTTCCTGTAGCAATAACTCGTTTAAAATACGAGCACGTGTAAGCAACATAAATTAATCAAATCAATTACAAAAAACCAAATATAAGAAATTATTAATCGTAATGAAAAATGAAATAAAACAAAGATTCTAAAGAATAGCTTTCATAAGCTTTCAAAACATCACACAAAAAACTAAAAATTTTAGGGAAACTACAAACGCATCCATCTTTTTGATCATGAAAAAGAGTTTTAATCTTTCAGTGGATTCAGTAGAAATTCAACCGGACGACAACAAATTTTGAAGGAATGGAAACTCACGCCCTAGTAGACTTTTAACTCACACGCCAGCTAAACACGTGCTGTTTTAATCGATCGGTGATATCATGATTACTGATATTTTGTAGCATTTCCTGTGGGAGGCAAGCTGTATGATAAAGACAGTTTGATAATGACCTCCAAGCACTTTTTGACGCGGTTCAATGACCCAGCGTTCCCATGCTTAGTAATAAGGCATAGAATCGCATCACTGAGTAAAATCTCGCCTTCTGATTGGTTAACGAAGCGAGGTATTCAGCGCAGAATTGTGAGTTGAAAACGAGGCTAAGCAAAATTGTTTCACATCTACGTCACTAAGCACAACAACTATCGTCAAATTGTTACAAAGTTTGGTTTCTAAGACAATTTAAAATGCTTTCAAAACCATTGTCACCTTCTAAAGAGCAAAAACAAACAAAGCGTTTCCAAAGTGAGCCTGAGGTTCTTCCTTGTTTTGAACTGAACTTCAAATTCTTGGAGAGGCATGAAAAACCTCTTTCGCTCGCGACAACTCGAAAGCGAGAAAATCCTGTGAACACGGCCCAGAAGAAACATTCTCCAAGCTAACAGGTCACGCCAATGATTCAGCTAATGGCAGTCGCCTGTAGTGAATTTCTACAAATAAAAAGATTAAACTCTTTGGACTTTTCATGAAACACTTCTTTCAAATTGTTTCTAAAGGAATAAAGAATCTATCAATAGACGTACTTACACTTCAAGGCACTTACCTTATATTAATCGCGATGTTACTGCACTTGAAATCAGTGATATTCCCCATGTTCTAAACGAGTTGGGGATTGGGTCCGAATTGGGACCGCAAAGCATCTATGGATTGTTTGAAGAGACAGATTTTCCAAATCAATATGGCTGAAAGCGAGAGCAAAGCCAAACCAACTGTTAAACTAACTCAGGAAGATATTCCTGGGGCAAAACTTCCAAGGGATTCTGTTGAAAAATGTACACTTCATTTCTCTCAGTTTGTCACCAAAGAGGTAAAGGGTGTAAATTATTTTCCTTCTCGAGAAATTAATTATTTGGAATTTAAAAAAAAATGTTAACTACAAACGGCTTGTAAATCCAGTAAAATACCACTATTATCCTTAAATAGTGTGAAGCTTGTTTGAAAAGTTTGAAAATTAATGTAAAATCAAGCACGAGATGCGAATAAAATTGTCGAAGGTTCAAACGTGTACGGCTTCCCTTGCTTTCTATTCGCTAACATCTAGAGCGCGCGCTCGCGTTAAAAACAGTAATATCGCCGATTTAATTTCTTGTTTTCTTGTTTTCATTCAGTTATGCGATTCAAGGATAATTCATTACCTGACTCGTGAATTCCGCGTTAAATTGCACTTGAAAACCAATATCTCACTCATCGCTTCGCGATTCGTGCGATATCGGTTTTCGCGTGCACTTTAACGTGGAATTCCCTCGTCAGATAATGAATTTTCCTATAGAATGCCATGTTTTGCAAACTCTGACAACGAGGACAAAGATATGGATCAATGTATGTCTTGGCAGCTTTTAGGTATCACGTAGGTAAATTTTCACTCCAGCAAAAACATACTTTCGCGAGACTGGAGAAGTTTAGATTTTTTTTTGCATAATGATCAAAATCTCAGATCTAATTTTAAAGGAAAATATTTATTACCGAATTGGTGATCAGAAGAACTGGAGGCGTAAAACCTATTTCACTGTGAATATTTAAAAGCGACCAGAAAAAAAAAAAAAAAAAAAAAAAAAAAACTAGATCAAGCCGCCGACCCCTAAGGAAATGGGGTTTGAGTAACAAAGATCTATGTTATGAGAATGACAGTGCACCAAGGTGTCAAATTAAAATCGACAGTATCAGGGAAGAGTCTCACTTTTTTCCGAAGAGCAAACTCTTTTGAGCTCCGATGGAAGAGCAATATAACCTTTCTTGTAATTTTTCCTTTGATAAAGTGTTTTGTCGTCAAAGAACCGACGGAGGTTAAAAGGAAATTGTTGAAGGAGGATAAGCCTGACGCATGCTATACACGTACGCTAAGTTCTCATGGGCATGTGCGCCCTTCGCTGAAGTCAAATTACTGATTGTCAGTAGATCACTTGTGTATTGAAAAAAATGTATGTAATAGAAATAATAAATGCTCCCACAGCTAACTGTTGAAAAACCATTCTTTAATTCTATTTATCAACACATTCGAAACGCGCACGTGATCGCAAGAGAAAACGTAAGTGGAACAAGTAAGATCGAACCACGTCAATCCCATATTTACATTTTAACAATTGATTTTATCTTCTTTTGCGAATGACCTGCTTTAAAATGAACCACGGCGTGATTTCTTGGAATAACCACGCTATTCACGGCCGCTGGCTTTGTTCATTGCGTTAAGTCACTTTGAATTACCAAATGTTTAAAAGCTGATCACGCCACGCAATTAAAAGTGTAACGAATGTTTACAAGCCATATTTGTTGATTGGCGTGATTCGGATTTTTTAGCAATTAGCCAATACGATTTAGGTTTCACGAAGAGTTTTACTTGTAAGACATTGTTTCATAGAAACCTTCAACCCTAGGATTTATTAAAAAGGAAATGCTCTCACATTATGGATACGTTTTCAAGTGAAACGGTCCTGAGAAGTAAGATAAACACCACGTAAGGGATATTGAGTGATCAAAAAATCATCAGTCGAGAGCTGAAATCCCAAGAAATTATTGCAGATATTGGAGGGAAAATTTATGTAGATGCTGCGTGTACATGAGTTAAGGAAACCATTATATTCAAGCCCTTATATTAAAGTTGTCGTGATAATAGTTTTAAAAATAAGAAGGTCAAGGTAAAATCAGAGAGGAACAAGGATGGCTAAGCAGACCGGCACGAATCGGAAGCTTAGAAATTTTGAGTGAGGTTGGGTAAGATTTACAAACTTCGACGGTCTATTCATTTTTTTCGGAGATTCATGAAAATCCGAGATTGGATTGTTGATTATCACAATGTATGCAATAATGACAGCTTATAGAACTGTGGTTACTGTAGAACTGATATTTGTTTGTGTCTCTGGACGAATCTTGTTCACGAGTGTAAACAATCCTTTCTCTTTCTCAGCACTAGATCTTCTTGTCCCGAGCGTTGATTTCTCATTTGTCGCCATGGATACACTTCTTGATGTTTCCCATCTTTGCCTTTTTGTTTCTAAGGCGGCTCTGATTTCTTTACTTCGCACAACATGAAACAGGAAGATGAACAAACCCTGGCAATGGTAATAAAAATGAAATTACTAAGGTTTGAAACGCATGCGCCCGTCTGTTTCTTAGCCTTGAGGAATCGTGCAACGCTAGTAAGGTTATTGTACCGTACTCATCAGTGTCTTCACCTGTCTCTCTGAACCTCGGACTAAAGAGGATAATTTTGGGGTTACTTGCGATGGACTAGGCTCTAGTCGCTTTGGGCTGAGGAAAACGCGATATTATGACTTCGGTAGCATGGGCACTTACCTCCTAAAGTGTAAATTAAGTTATGATGCACTGTTACTATGGTTTGTTATAAAGAGTATAATATGACAAACTTGACAAAGAAAATGGATCTGCAATCATGTGAATGTAATGGTGCTCTAGGAACTTGACTTTCATCTACAGGTCAGTGTTGGCAGTCTCAGGGGATCATTTTTGTTTTGTACACTGTCATTGACAAAAGTTTTCCTCCTACCAAAAAGACGTCATTTCTTAACACTAAAATAGATATAATTACTTCTTATATCCTTCAGGAAACCTCTAAAAAATTATATTGAAGCTACCCGAGACTAACACATCTCAACCATAATCTTGTCTATCGATAAATTGACTGAAGCATTTACAATTTATAAGTCTTGATAACAGTGCATTGTACATGCTCAGCATTAAACTCACTTGTAAAGAGTTAAGATAGTAAACAAATATTGGAAGACCAGCCCAGCGTCTGTGACGTTCAGAATCCCGAAAATCCAGGTGAGGCCAAGCAATGGGAAAAGAACTAAACAGGCCTTTAGACTTTTCCTGGAAGCAAAATAAAGATCGAGCTATGTCAATAAAAATACAACAACAACAGAAACGAAGAACTGACATCCACAGCCCGGCAATTATTGACTGATACACGCATTTTCAGTGGTTCTTTCTTATGATATATTAAACGACAAACAACAGTTTCCTTTTTTTTGTCAAAAGGTAACAAAGTAAATTTCAAAACAAGCGAGCCACATCTTATAAAAACAAATAGCTTTAAACGATTTGATCGTTTAATGATATCAACTAAAAGAAACCCCTGAAAACTTATGATAAAATTAAAAAAAACACAAATGTAACTATATGCTTCGGCCAACACACACATACAAACTAAAATTTGAAAGACTGTACGGTGCGGATTCCACGCAAAACTCTGCCACCCCATCTAGGGCGAGTTGTACCTGCATGAATGAATCTCTTCGGCCCCATATACATCTTTCAACCTTGTGATCTCCACTATGATACGTATGAGGGGGACTAAGTTTACCTTGAAAACAAGTGCATTTCAAAGAAAGATAATGTAAATTTCCTATTTACTACTACTGATTCGCTCATCCATTTATTACTAGTTTCGAGTGTAAGCCCTTCCTCAGAGTTCTGACGGAGGGCTAACGGTGGAAACGTCAGTTTTTGGTGGCCAATCTACTTTATAACTGAGTTGATGAAAGATAATTTTCTGCAATACCCCCCACAGACGCAGCACCACTGTCTCTTTAAAAACTTACCCGTTCAATTTGGAAAGTAACAAGTTATGGAAACTACATAACACTTGATTCCACTAGTGACACTGCGGGTTAAAATCTGTCAGTAAAGCCCTAGTTTATCATCATTCAAAAGCCCATCACAGCGTTCATCATTTCAATGTGACGATCAGAAGATCAGATTTAGCCCTGTACTTTTTATAAAGGATAACTGATGTGCTTTTTACTCACCAAACATGCAAAAAGCATGGATCCGACGAAAGCCCAAGTGAAGCCAGAAGAGAACAAAAACCAACAGCTGCAAATATAAATGAAAACTCGATTGAATGTAAAAACCCTTTGATCTTTCACGCTCCTAAAAAAGAGTTTTGAGAAGCTCCTTCTATCTCAGTTGACCTACGACTGACAATTATTCAAAATATCATGCGAGTGCGTAAGAATGGGTGACCTGTTCCCTAGTGTGTGAAATCCCAATCAGACGCTCCAGATTCGAACTCTGGTCGAGTTATTTTGTTGTGACCTTAGGCATGATACAGGGCCTCTCTCCCTCCAGGGCCCAATTTTTGGAAAGCCGTTTAGCGCTGACCAAGGGTTCAATTCTAATCCTGGTTTCTATATTTCTCTGTTCAAAGGCCATTTTCGGTTAGTTTTTCCAGACAAATGGAATAAACAGAATTTACTCTTAAGCTTTCAGTGCTGGAATCAGATTTCATACTTACCCTGGGTTACCTTAACCCAACCTTGCCGTGCCAACCCGGCCAAGGGGCATCGGTGGTATTCACACGCCTAATCCCTTCATGCTACTCAGGGAAACTAATCTAAGCACTGGCACTATCAAGAATCATGAAACAGGCACACTAACTTAACCTTAACCACGCTTGTGATAGTAAGTAGTGCAAAAGAATACTTGAACACCGAAACAACTACACCAGTGGCGACATCAATAGGTTGACCAGGCTGAACTAAGTTAAGTGACCTTGCGTTTTGTACTACTCACACGTCGTCACGCATACTGTTGTTTATGTTCCCTTCGAGGGTAACAATTATACCAAGTGCACTCGTTACCACCATCGTTGGAATGCTTTGGAAAAAAGTAGGGAAAAAAAGCGTTACAGCCTGGTATTTGTTTCAGGCTAAATACTACAGGTATCTAAGTTGAGGTAACGTATGTACGGAGGTGTCCCAGACGAGAGGTTTGAATGCAATAAGGCGAGGAGCGAATCAGGTTAATTTGATTTAATTTGTAATTTGGTCGTATTTAGCGTTTTAAACTGATATTAGAGGACAAGAAGGCATCCAATGTAATTCTCCAAAAGAGATAATTATAACGATGTCTCATGAGTGATAAAATGAGATTCTTCATACCTCAAGTGAGGGCATAGAAGATTATTGTACTTGTGGTAACATTATTGTTTAAGACTGATTTCAAAGGAAATCAAATTATCCAACTTTATTCTTTGAAAGAGTTCATTAGAATAATATGAAGTCTAGTCTGTTACAGAATGAGATCCTTTTTACCCCAAGCGAGGGCATAGAAGATCTTTGTACTTGTGTCAACATTGAAGACCTTAACAACTTTTAAATAGAGCATCACTCCTTCCAAGACCATCTTTGCAAAAGCAACCAGATAGAAATAATTTATTGTTATAGCGACAATCGCACCCAACGTCTAGAGGAAAAAGGAAAAAAGTCAGAGTCAATGTAAAGCGGTAAATCGCATCAAAACCGACAGGCTGAACCGCCTATAGCCGCGTGTGACCCGGTCGCTGGATTCTGTTTTGCATATGATTATAATAAAGCGAATGGCAGGACTCTATTTGTCGACTAACTTTGTTTTGTTTTTTTTGGTTTTGTTTCTGTCAATATCATCCTTGATTGAAGATACTTGCCTGAGAAATTCTATCGTTACCTAGTTGATGAAAGCTACATTGCACCTCAGCAGATTTACTTTCACCTGTACAAGGTTTCCGTACTAAAGTTACCTTTGTTTTAGTGGCTTTGAGACTAGTCATAAAAACTAACTGGACGATAACCCGGTATATCACCAAATTCAACCGGATATAGGACTGAGAGGACTTCAAGTTCCTTGGAAATAAGCATAATCACTGTATGTCAGCATTATTGGACTTTGCATTTAACAACAACAAGAAAAAATAAAACAAGAAAAACAAGAAAACAAGAAGAAAATGAAATAAAACAGAAAAAAAAAAGAGAACTAAACTATAGCAAAATTCGAAACAGTGTTGATAAGTCAACTAGCTTTCAAAGTAGAGAAGCAAGAAGTTGAAAAACATAATAGAGTACATGTTAACTGGAAGCCATTTACACTTATATTAAAACCATGTAGACCAATATGGTGATTTTCTCGTCGACCAATGACAGAGAAAGTCCAATGTAGGTCACCAACGCTAATGCAAATTTGTGATCTACAGAAATGTAAATAAAAAAGTTAAAAAAGATAAACTCCTTAATTTTGCTGAATCAGAGGTAGGCATATGCTTCAGAGGAGTCCAAAACTTCCAAACCGTTCAACTCCTAGAGGCGATAAACACGAAAATTCTCCCCTGATATTCATAAATTATCCAGCAAAAAGTTGACGAGAAAACTCAAACTTATCAGGTAGAAGTTGTTATCTTGATTTAACCCTGAGTTCTCCAAACCAATTTACAATAAAATGTGTAGCGGCTGAAGGAGAGAGTTTTCAATTAGATCTTGGGAATTAAAGGACTTTAAATATGTTTTCGATAAGCAATGAAGGATAAAAACCAGCGATATTAAAGAATGACGTTTCGACTGCTCCATGCCATCATTCTCAAATTTAAAAAAATACATTTCATGAGCTCATTAAATAGAAAAAGTACGTGTGAAGGTCTCAATGCCTATGATTAAAAAAATAAAAACGATGAATAAAAGATTAAATAGGTGAATAAAATACAAGCGTGGTGTGCTTGAACTGTCAGATAAAAAGTTCTGCGCTGATGGAGTCAGATTGAGTGTTAAGCGTTGGTTTTCTGTCTTTGATGAAGAGCATTTCACAAATTAAACAATCCAGTTTCTGACGGCATTTCTTGAGGATTGTAAATTGGACACGAAGATCTTTGTTCCTTAGATTGTGTACGTCCCATTTTATTGTGCTCATTGTTGTTGTCCTTGTAGTTGCTATGTTCGAGAATACAAAATATATCTTCTGCATTCCTGTAAGAATTCCATTCAGCCATGAGCTGAACAAGTTAGGAAAAGAAAAATCGAAAGGCCAAACCTTTGTATCACCCACTTCCAGTTAGACGGCAAAATTTGTCAGATGATTACAGCTGCATGTGGTGCGCTCTTTGGTTTCCTGGACCAATTTAGAACCCTTTTGGGACCACGCACCGTCAAACTTTGTGCTAAAGAATAATGATGATATCAATGATATCAATGATTGATAGTAATAGTATTGACAATAATAATAGTAACAAATGGATCCCATGTTGCCATGCGTGTGTGCATTAATATATCACAGACTCCGTCAAAATGTGGTAATAACAAAACAGCGACATATTAGGCGAATCGTCGTTAATGATGATGGGTGATGAAGATGATAAAATTCTTAACTAGTTGATTTTTTGTTTCTCCTGCGTTCGCTGATTGTTGGTTGACAGATCTATCTATTTATCTATCTATCTATCTATCTACCTTTCGATACCGTTAACCATGTTATTTTACTTACAAAACTTAGATACTACGGAGCAGAAACTGTAACAATCAATCGGTTCACTTCGTAATTAGAAAACCGACAACAAGTATGTTATGCAAATTTGTTACACGACTCGGGCAGTCAGAGGGCCAATAACTAAAATCGACTAATCAAAATGCTCTATTGCCGGTCAATATTCTCTCAGTCTTGGACCGGGCACTGTCCCGAATGTTTGCGAATTATACCGCACTTGTGTCCCTTTGAACTTCAATCGTATAATAAATGTCTTATTAACCAAGCTTGCTCGGGACCTTACTGGAAGAATATCGGCCCTCGGTCTTTTTTGTACGGACCTCGCTGCGCTCGGTCCGTACTGTCAAGACCTCGGGCCGATATTCTCCCAGTGCGGCCCTCGCGCTTGGTTAATAAGATATATGTATCACCTCATCTATAGATTACATAACACGTGGTATTCCTCAAGATTCAATTTTAGGTCCGCTACTATTTCTCGGTATATATATAAATGATATCTCTAAGTGCTTAGATTATGGGGTAGTAAGATTAGTTGCTGACGATACGAACCTGAAATTCTCAGGCTGCAGTTTCCCTGCCCTGCAGAATAAAATGTCAAAGGATCTCAGGGGTATAGCCTCTTAGCTTTCAGCCAACAGGCTTACCCTAAATGTGTTAAAAACTGATTTTATGCTTGTAGGATCAAGACAAAGAGTAGCGAGCCTGGTAGACGGATATTAGACTTTCTTTGTCAGACACCGAGTTGGATAAAGTAAAATCTGTTACATGTCTTGGTGTAGACATCGAGAAATATTTAACTTGGGATAGCCACATGCTAGGTATAAGACAGAAGGTTACTCGTAATTTGAGTGTTCTAAGAAGGCTTAAACCTTTTCTAAAAGAAAAACTAATTGACATTTACAGGTCAATAATTAACTCTTACTTTACATATTGTTGCATTGTTTGGATAGTATAAGTGAAACACAAATTGTCCATTTGCAAATGCTCCAAAACCGTGCAGCGCGAATAATAACTGGCGCTTCTATTTGCAGAGATCTAGGGATATTCTCTACGAATAAGGCTGAATGACGTTAGAAACAATGAGAAAAGGTCAAAAACCCATTTTGATGTTTAAATACTGAATGGTCTCACTCCCCCGTACCTGTCTGAAATGTTTACCCATAGTGCCTCTTTTCATGATTATGGACTGTGACCTTCCAGAATGAATTTTGCGCTCCCCTAAAAGTCGCACAGACTTTTACAGAAACAGTTTTGCATTTACCGAAGCAAGAATCTGGAATGATTTGCCAAACATTTAAAGGAAGAAACTTCGCTAAAAATTTTTACGGGTAAGCTAGACTAGTGCTATCAGCACCAGCAAAACTAGTTCTGGAACATTAGCTTCTTGATAGTAAATATACAACTTGTATTCCGTACGAATTTTATGTAAACCAAATTTTAATATTGCTGTATATTTCAATCTGATAAAATGCCGCATTTATATCAAGGGTTCCATCCATCCACCTATCCAACAATCTACCTACCTACCTACCTAACTACCTATCTATCTATCTATCTATCTATCTATCTATCTACTTATCTATCTATCTATCTATCTATCTATCTATCTATCTATCTATGTATCTATCTATCTATCTATTTATCTATCTATCTTTATCGATTTAAAATAATTTTTTCTGAAAAAGCCTTTTTGTTGTTGTCGTTGCAATTGCCATTATTGAATCTTTTCTTTGCGTAAGAAAATAAAATTCCAGATAAATTGCAATTCGAAACACCCCATAGAAAAGAAAAAGTATGTACATTTAATAAGTAATCTCAATGTATTTAAAAACGGGGTGTATATATTATCTTACCATATCTCATAATCAACACAACAATCTCCAATTTCTTCACAAAGTTCATCACAGTAACACTCTTCCCAAAGTGCGATGGTGTCCTTGCGACAATCAGGACGAATGCTCTGATCAATGTTCCTATTACAAGTTGCTCTTTTTTTGCAATGTTTATCATCGCCATTTTCTTGCGTGAAGGTCTGAAGTTCTTCACAAAGTTCCCCCTGGTCTGCCTGTAATAGTTGATAAGGGCCTGGGTCTGCATCAATGACGTGTAGAAAATTCCTCTTAGTAAATTAAACTTGGGAACAATGATCATAAAAGGTGACAGGTACATCTGCCTATTTTGCTTCACTTCTCCTTAATTCCACACCCACAAGAGAGGATCTCAAACTGAATTAGCAATACTCAATGTTATAACTTAATTTTACATTTTTTTGTCGTGTTTTCGGCTTTTACACGAGTATAGGGAAAACTTGTCAAAAAATTACGATATTTCTGATTAAAATTTTACTCAGAGCCCCAAAGTAGGCGCCGATCGTAAACTGGCCAAGGTAAATATGTAAACCATCTTCTGATGGTTATTCATAATCGCCTTTTTTAGATGGGATCCTTTGAAACCTGTTATTGAAGAGATATTGCACTTTAATTTTTTAAGTTTAATAGTACCAATGTATAAGTATTTTTCTAAAAAAAAATACAAGCAAACAAGCAAAACATAAAAATACAAAAACAAAACACAAAACAAACGAAGGTTTGATTTACCTTCATAAAATGAAGAGGAACTTGCGTTTCCTCGTCCAGAGAATGGGCTACAAACGGCGAGAATAGAAATAAAACAGAGATAGTGCTCCTATTGTCAAAGGCGGGCGTTTCTTTGCAAATTAGATAAAGAGGAATAAATATTATTGATGTAAACTACGGTGTTTTACATGGATTTCCAGCCGTGAGAAAAACCGTAACGGTACCAATGTGTTTGTTATCGCCAATCAGCTGCTGACACTTCACTCGCCTTTCGCGCCACTCTGTAGGTTGATGCAGATTTAATGGCAAAACAGTCCCTCACTATTTATTTATTACTTATTTATGTATTTATTTATTTAAGGATTTGTACAAGCAGTACCGAAGCAAACACAATAGGACATAAGTCCCCTACTAGATTTAAGCTCTAGCAAACTCCAACAATTCTCAATTGAAGGTCGTTTGTCGAAATTTTCTCGGATCATGGCTTGCAGACAGTGACGTTTAAAATTCCTCAAGAACGGAAAAAAAAATACGTAAAGGAAAACTGATGTCAATTGGTGGCATTTCTCGTGGCTGAGAACGAAAATCAAGAGTAGTTGGAAGATTTAATTTACCACTGGCTGGTTTTAGCTGTGTTTGTTTTTTTAAAATGGCTCTATGCATATTTTCCCTCTTGAGACTTATCGGTATATCATCGATATTATTTCCTTTTTTAATTATCTCCTATTTATTGTTTATTGTTAGGAGATAGTGGCGTGGTTACCAATGACTCTAAAGTTAAAATTAATTGTCGATCTGGTATCCGTTAACCTTTAAATTAACAAAAAGTTAAATTCAAGCCCAATCAGTGCAATACTTTAATTTGCGCAATTATTTTTCCTCAAAAAAGTGCTAACGCGATGGAAATCAGCCACCCCGTTCAGCGAATGCTTTTTCGCCTCAAAATTTAGGAAATTAAGACTTTTCAGATTTTTGTACACGGAATAGGTCCAGCGATTTCAGTTTGATCCCTTAATAAGTCAACAAGGTTTTATTCCTATTGCAAAAGTAAAATCCACATATTGCTATATTTTCTCGTTTTTTTCTCCAAAAATGAAATTTTGTTCTAACAACTCAACGGCAAAATGATTGATAGATGTACTCAGGAAGCCATTACTCGTGGCTCTTGATTTTCACTAAAATTAACGCAACGATGCCTCTATGGTGATGACTTCCATCAAGGCAAGCTATAAAAAAGAAAACACACACAAAAAAATAAGTTACAGGTGCTCTTTTGAACTAATATTCCTAAACAAGCAGTTTTGGTGGATCCTGATGAAAGCCTAACTTTATTTTCTTCATTTTAGCACTGGCAGCACGTGCCATGTGTTTCATCTTCTCGACAATTCGCATACAACATTAACGCCACAAAAAAAGTTGCGTTAATATTTTTTAGGTTATGTGATTTAGGGGTTCGAAGTTTTTTTCCCATTTAACTGAGGCTTCAAAAATATGTCAAGCAAATAGAATACCACCCTTAGGCGTCCATCACACACGTATCCTTAGTTCCTATGTGCTATTCTGGAGCAGAAGGCCTGGATTATTTCACCTCAGTAAGCTGACCTTGCGAGTGAAATTGTATTATAAAACAATATAAGGGAACTACTACTAAGACGATTAGACAGAGATTCTAACGACTACAAGATCCCAAAAAATGACACATGGCCTCAGTACAAGTACAAAGTCGTAACCATTGCTGTTCGTGAGTTTCTGCATTCTCAAACGTAAGTCTTCCACAATTCTTCTAGCTTTTAATTCTATAATCCGTCCCTCTACTCCCAGTTTCTTCTATGTGAATCCAAACGAGATGGAGGCTGACTCGACAACCTCGCGGTTTTCTTAGCCTCCATGCACGAAGTCTGGAACACTGTTACCTTTAATTTTTTACATATGTATCTTTTCCTGTTTCTTTTTTTTTTTTTTATGTTAATATTGTAACTGAAACTTGAGTGCTAAATAAAGTAAAGTTCAAGTTGAAGTTGAGTGGCATGCAAACGGTTCATACTCCGTCAGGTCATCAATAAAATAACAAGACAAAATCCACATGGCTGAGAATGTCATTGCATCAATCAGTCAATAGATATATCACAGAATTGTCAAACGTATAAGACAGATCACCATGAAAAGAAAAGAGACAACCTCAGTGCCACTGAGGTTGTCCTTCACACCTCGATCTGTACTCTAAAAATCCACACACGCACATTCGTGGTTTATGTTTAAAATATGTATTATGTCCGCGGTTCTTAATTGGCATTATAACATAGCTAGAAGAGCCGCGCAATCAAATTCATTATACGTAAGCGTGCTAAAAATCCCGATAGTACACGCTGATAGCGTGAGCAAATCGCTTGGCCTATTTTTCTTTTTTTTTTTTTTTTCGCGCGAGCGGCCACTGTTAACGCGGGGAAAAATAATATATTTCGCGACAGTAATGGATAAAAACAGAGACTCGGCCCACCAGTCCCAAAACGAAGACAATTTTCCAACCTTCCTATTACAAGTTGCTCTTTTTTTGCAATGTTTATCATCGCCATTTTCTTGCGTGAAGGTCTGAAGTTCTTCACAAAATTCCCTCTGGTCTGCCTGTAATAGTTGACTAGGGCCTGGGTCTGCATCAATGACGTGTAGAAAATTCCTCTTGGTAAATTAAACTTGGGAACAATGATCATAAAAGTTGACAGGTACATCTGCCTATTTTCCTTCACTTCTCTGTAAATCCACACCCACAAGAGAGGATCTCAAACTGAATTAGCAATACTCAATGTTATAACTAAATTTTACATTTTTTTGTCGTGTTTTCGGCTTTTACACGAGTATAGGGAAAACTTGTCAAAAAATTACGATATTTCTGATTAAAATTTTACTCCGAGCCCCAAAGTAGACACCGATCGTAAACCGGCCAAGGTAAATATATAAACCATCTTCTGATGGTTATTCATAATCGCCTTTTTTAGATGGGATCCTATGAAACCTGTTATTGAAGAAATATGGCACTTTAATTTTTTAAGTTTAATAGTACCAATTCCAGTTCTTAAATGAGGCAGAAAAAGAGAAAAACAACAGAAAAGGAGACTCGGCATCAGCGCCGTCACGATTCGCTTCACTGTCCGAGGGTGAAATGCAACAAATTTTGACAAAAAGACACTCTGATAAAACCAAACAAATGAAAGAAAAATAAAGAATTTTGTATTTTAACTGCAGTAAAATAAAACTCGAGCTTTCAACAGAAAATTCGAAATAAAACCAATTTCTATTTTGCTTAACATTTCGCTTACCGCGAACAATCATTTCTGATATTGTTGTTCGTTTTTCGCGTCGGATTTACTGCACAATTCCACCGGCTATGTTATAAAACAATTTGTTCATGCTTTTAGCTGTGCACTATCGCATTATGGAGCACGTGGGAAGTTTTTAGAGCACTCAAGAAGCTAGAGTTGCCTCGGGCAACTCTTACGTTTCTTTCGTGCTCTCCAAACTTCGCACGTGCTCCATAACTCGATAGTGCACGCTAATGCATGAACCAGTTGTTAATTATTAGTATGTTTCGTTGCCCCTCTCATGCTTAATTTTATGGTTGTGCAGTTTAAATTGAGATAATGTGTTTTAAAACACATTTATTTAATATACATCAGATAACTTTAAAATATCCCTTTACAATTTGAAGATGAAGGATAAGAAAATGCAAGAGAGATTATAGAATCTCTTGGAATATACCACAATCTATACATTTTTTTTTCAATTTTCTGCATCAAATAGTACATATGGATCTATGATGTCAACCCCATCTGGAGATTTCTCAAAGTAAACTAATTTACTCAAATCATTATAAATTTTGCTGAAAATTCGACAACAAACGCTGCCGACGTTTTAGGTAACCGGGCCTTTTTCTCTTAGCATGACGTGGTCTCGCTCCTTTTCTGTCGTGTTGTTTGGCGATCTATTTAAACAACTGCTAAGAAGTACAGAAAAAGATATTTTTGTCGCGTTGTGGCATTGTTTCGGCTCCTCTTTTCTTTTGAATAATGGTGGTATGGTTGATCAACATTTTTAGCATTTATTTAGAAAATTTCGAATGGTTAATTCGATTTAAATCTCCTTAATGTTTGATGAAGCAGTGGTACCCTAGATACAAATTAGATCCTTGTCACTCTTAGGGTTGAAGAATAAAAAACTGATGCAGGAAACTGTAGATGAAGTTTTAGCGAACGCTTGGAGGAGGTAGTCTGACGATAAATGCCATCTGTTCTCCTGGTCTAGTGTTATGATTTAGCTCTTTTTTGTGTTCTTCATGGTCTACTTTCCGTTTTCGCTTGCCACCGGACTGCGCAGACATCTCTGCATGAGTGCGGCTGGAAGAGCTGCTGTGAAATATGTTGAACCTCCATTTCAACATTTTGTGATGGAATGCTGCACGAACTTCACTGTTTCTCAGCACATGCAAGAGGAAAATGAGCATACCCTGAAAAAGATACGTGATTGATCAGTTCCATCTTTGAATTAGAATTTCTCGCATTACATAGCTTTTGATTTTATTTCCTCTTGACCAAAATCCAATAAGATTAAGAGACTGTCTTCCTCGCGAAAGGCCTTTTGATCCAAGTGGACAAACGCGGTGTGAAACTTAATAAGTGGTTCACTTACTAGGCCTTTTGACTGCATGGGGTCAAGCGCGCCAGGTATTGGACCAAAGCGTTTGCAACTTATAGACATACGTACATGTAGTTTGTACAGACCTGTGTGGAGTTAAGTATTGTAAAAACATACTGGAACTCCAACCCTGCGTCCGTGACAGCCAAGAGACCAAATATCCAAGTTAAACCCAGTAGAGGGCTTAAGATGATAAACGACTTCAGAGTTTTTCTAAAAGCAAATAAAACGCGAAACTGCTTTCAAATTACAATTTTCTTTTGGAGCTATACATTGCAATACACATTTCGCATGGGAAATTATTTTTTCTACAATAAAATGAAATCGTTCGAACTATCTATTAATTATAAATGAATAATCGAGAAGATTCTCTCCCTTGTCGAATAACGCAGAAAGGTTCAAGGGAAAAACCCAAAACAATTTAAAATGACTTCATCCAGTTTAAGACTTCAATAAAAAAAAAAAAAAAAACAGACCTTCAAGTTGAATAGTTAATTTAAGATTTAAATAAATAAGAGGCTGTAATAGCGTTATTTCAAAATTCGGATATGATAATAGTGTTTCATTCATTTTAATTAGTAAACGGCCAAGCATATTTCGAGGAAAAATTATCATTCGGTGACATTTTTCCTCTGAGAGTTGACGTAATTTACGCGATTTCAAGAATCCTTTACTTTAGTTTCCATGCTACCGCAGGCACTACAAGACATACCTCAAGGTCTTCATTTTAGAGGGATTAGGTTCATGGAGATTCCTGATCTCTCGTAACACCGCCATGAGTACCCCAAAGTTGATCTTAAATAAAGAAAATGCAAAACAAAGGCTCCAATCACTTGTCTATGGGGCAATCGTATAAATAAGTCACTTAGTCGGTCACCCACTCCCAGTTAATCAGTCAGTCACAATATGTTTCAACCACCATTCATTCAATCATGTTTTCATTCTCTCGTTCATTCATTCATATATTTATTCTTCTTGTTTGTCATTTCCAGCCATTAATTAAGATAACGGTAAAAGCAGAGAGAAGAGGACTTACAACTGTCACAAGTAACACAGGGACGATGAAGGCCCAGCTCAAGTGCTTGTGGAAGGATAACCAGCAGCTGAAAGTAAGTTCAGACGACGGATCTGTTTCAAAACAGTTTATATGACGGTGTCTAATAAAATGAATAAGTTATAATGACGAATAAAGCGCTGTGTACTTACAAGTTTTCATTTGTGTAAGTATCAAGTCCTTTTTCACCGCCTGAGCCAATTATTAGCGAAATAACTATTGGTACGATTGGGAAACCTATGAGATAAGAAATGGAATAACAATATAATTCAATAAAAATACAGCTCAATAATTCCACAATACGATAACCTACATGGTTAAAATATAAAAATCAGCTCAACAGGATGAAGTACAACAACAACAGAAGCAACAATAACAACAACAACACAAATAACAAAAAAAAACAACAGTAACGATAACAGCAACATTAACAACAACAGTGAAATCAATATGAAAGACGGCTGTAATATAAAATTACCTGCCCTCCCTGAGGGAATCAATAGATAAGTTCTATTTTACATTCAATATATATCACACAAAATACAGCCAATCAGAATACAAGAAAGCGTGTGTTTCACCCAACGTTAAGTTTTCTATTGTACTTTGTATTGCTTGTGCTTGCCTCAGCATTCTCTATCAAATGAAATCTGCAACATTTTTGAGAGTTTTGCCAAGAAATATCCCACTTTTCACTTATAGTTGATTGCAACTCGTTTGATATTCTTTGGAATACTTAGCAATTATTCCACGAGTGCGCGATGAATATCAGATGATAGATAGCTAACGAGGCACATAGGACTAAGAGGGCTGGAATCATCTCCTATCCAACAAGCGCAATTGGATAATTGTTTCATTAAAAACCCTCCAAAACATAGCTCTGTCTTCCCAACTTAATGTTGCAAGAATAAACGGAAAGTTAAAAATATGCAAAAATACTTTTAGTTCAACTCGTCTTTATGCGCACACACTAGTATAATGGCTCAAAACCCATGATGGCTAAGGCAATGAAAATTTTTTAATCGCATCCACTGATCGAGGATGAAGTAGGACAACAACAGAAGCAAAAATAACAACAACAAAAATAACAAAAAACAACAACAACAACAACAATAACAGCAGCATTAACAACAACAGTGAAATTAATATCAAGGACAGCTGTATTATGAAATGACCTGCCGTCCCTGAAGGAATCGATAGATAAGTTCTATTTCACATTCAATATTTAACACACAAAGTACAGCCGATCAGAATACAAGAAAGCTTGTGTTTCACCCAACTTTCCTATTGTACTTTGTATTACTTGTGCTGGCCTCAGCAATCTCTATCAAATAAAATCTGCAACGTTTTCGAGAGTTACGGCCAAGAAATATCCCACTTTTCACTTGTATTTGATTGCGACTCGTTTGATATTCTGTGAAATCCTTAACGATTATTCCACGAGTGTGCGTTGAATATGAGATGATAGCTAACCAACGAGGCCCGTAGAGCCAAGATAGCTGGAATCATCTCCTACACAACAAGCGCAATTGGATAATTGATTTATTAAAAACTCTCCAAAATATAGATAAATCTTCCCAACTTTATTTTACAAGAATAAACGGAAAGTTAAAATATACAAAAATACTATCGGTTTAACTCGTCTTCATGCGCACGCATAGTGTGATGGCTCATAACCCATGACGGCTAAGGCAATGAAAATTTTTGAATCGCATCCACTGATCCAGTTTTTAATGATATTCGGATATCATCGTAATTATTTTCATCACCAGAGCAATGACATTGTTAAGTTTCTTACCCCAGCCAAAGAAATAGAGGTACCGCATGTTCACTGTGTTGAATACCTCTACAATCATTATGTACAAAAAAACTCCCTCTATGAGCATCCATCCAAACGCTGCCAGATAGAAGTAGTGGAGTAAAACAGCCACTAAGATGCACACGGACTGAAATGAGAGATCGGATAAGCTGATAATTAAATTCTCCAGGGAAAGATCAAGCCAGGAGACTTTGCACCACATCTTACATCAAAAATGGTCCCAGTCTAGTTATCTTCACATGAGAAGTAATTCGTCTTCTTGAAATAGACAATAGTGAATGACTTCGGAAGTAATGAAAGCGAAACTCGCGAACTTTGCCGGAGGCTTTTCAACGATGTGAAAGGAAGAAATTTAGTTCACCTAGAAATTCGGCAGAAAAAAATTGTATCGCATTTGTGACATGCATTTTGTTTTGGCGAGTTTGAAAGCGATATTTACTTCTAGCGTCAATTCGCCGAAATGTGCTGCAATTCATCGATCGAACAAAACAAACTGCGCGGAATTTCTTCTCTGAGGGATGAGACGACTAAGCTTACAACACATAAGATGAAATTGATTGTAAAGAACGACTAAATATGTGACTACAAATGGAACTTCTTTTCGTACCTTATTGCTGGTAGCATCGATTCCGGATAAAAATACTAGCTGAGCAAGAAACAGAGCCGTGGAAAGATTCAGCCTGACTTGGATTCCTTCGGCTTTAATTTTCCTGTTTAAAAGTATTCAACAAATTAGATAAACATGGAATTTTTACTTGGCAACCACCCAGAAGTCTACAGCAAACATTACTGAGAAGAAAGGTACATAGTGCAGAGTATGTTGATAGGTTCTTTCTCTGCTTCTCTTCCTAAGGGGGGGGGGGGGGGGCAGAGGCTGCTCGCCAGATTGTTATGACCTTGGCAGGCCAAGATATTGTCATGGCGTTTTCACCACCTGAATATTGTAGGTTGTTTGTTGATATATCCAAATTATTTCGTTACTCCCACCGACGCAGCCCCAAACAGTTTCTTTCGAAACTATCAGCCTTTGCTCAAAAGAAGGCTTACCAAGGGGGGGGGGGGTCACGGGCACCCCAGGACCCCCCTGGCTACGCCCTTGACTATATCAAAGGTGATTAAAGTTAACTACAATAACTATACTGACCTCAACTTTAGAAAAACGGAGATATTTGTCCCTATTTTGGTGGAACGATTCCTAACTAATCTTTTCCTAAAAAAATTGCTCAAACAAGACATTACCGTACAACAAAACCTCGGCGTTACTTTTATATCTAGAAATTTTTTCTCCCTTTTTTTCAGAAACACTCACATAAATGTCACATAGACGAATATGACCAGTGCTTCCCCAACGAGGGATAAGGAGCAACCAACGTAGGTAATAATGAGCAATGCCCTTCTGTGCTCCGGTGGAATGTTACCTTCCTGAGAATCAAAAAGAAAAAAGAAAACAGGTGGAAAATGAGATAAAAATTACAAAGTGGTTGAGAGATTATGACTTAAAAGCTTTGGATTCGTTGGAAATTCTACTAACTCCGCGATTAGCCGTTCCAAAAGTGACGTATTGCTAAATAACGTTCGAAACGTCAGCTTTGAAACTTTTTACGGTGGCCAATTTACATTATCAACTCAGTTGATAAAACCAGAATTACCTTATAATTGTACCCTACCGACGCAGCACCACAATTTCTTTAGAAACTAACCCCCTTTGTTCATTTCTCTCCACAAATAGCTTGTAAAAATGAACTATTCATAGGCCGACGAAGGGCTAACCCTCGAAACGTCAGCTTTTGTAATCGTTACGGTGGCCAATTTACCATTTCAACTTTGTTGATATATCCAAATTATTCATAGCCCGATCTGATACGAACAGACTTGCCTTTGAAGGAATTATTAAAGTATACCTCCTGGCGAATAAAAACCAGTGACCTCCTGGCGAATAAAAACCAGTGTGATAAGAATGACCCAAAGACAAAATTCAGTAGTCACAGAGGTGGAATGGAGCAATAAGCTTAAAAAAAAATCCAAACGCAATCACGATCACTGCAAACAACCGTATACAATTAGATGCGTGCGCATAAGCGACGCACATGGCACACGATGAACTTGAAGTCTTGTAGGGAGTTTTATTTTTTTTTAGTTCCCAAGATAGCAATGACTCTTGGATGAAACATTCACAACATCACACCTCAATGTCCTTGTATTGCATTAGAACTGCGAAATTCGTGAGGTGGTTACAACTGCAAACAGTCGAAAGCATGGAAGAATCATTCAGTACCGTGCAGCCATCACTTGACCACGAACCGCCGTTCGTGGAGCTAAAAATAATTTGATAATAAACTATGGATAAGAAAGAAGAAAGACTGAAATAGAAAAATAAAGAAAGAACCTTCCACATATACTAAATTCCCAAAATCTAACTGAAGGACTGAATAATTAAATTGACCTACTTGAAATCCTCCATCCAGAAGACGCATTGCCTTTCGACAATTTTTGGATCAATGTTCAGCTACCAAAGGAAGCGTAATGACGTTATGGTGAGAAATGACTACCACACTTTCCATCTAATATACGCCCCATTCAAATGGTCGAAATTCCTTTGCCGATAACTACATTTAAAAACACAATATAATCTATTTTACCTCGTTGTGACTAAAATAAATGATGATTTTATCTTGAATAGTTTCATTCTGAGGAGGGTCAAGTTCAATTCCAACGACATCAGAAATCAGTGTATAGCTACAAAGATAACAAAACATACTTAAATCTTGTGTGTCTATTAGTATATCACTAGCTAATGACGCACGAGTCTATCTTGACATTTCTGGGCTATTTGTACCATTTCCTGTAATTTTTCCCCCCCAGAATCTATTGAAGTTAAAAAAAATAATAACAAAATGAAATACGTAAATTAAAGCTCCCCCTGAGGGGCTATTCGGCCACAGTGTAGACTAACTAAGTAGTTAAAAATCCACACTGGCAGAAGGCAGACCAGTGGGCCATTTACAGAACGCAGCCGAGGATTTCAACTAGTGGCAAGTGAGAACAAATCCAGTGATTAGCAGGGGGGAGGATTTGAACCCGAGACACAAGTTCAGCACCCTGACCACTCGGGCACGCCGCCTCCTCTAGCTTGCAAACTGAAACCTTAAACTTGAATGGAGCTATCCACAGATTAAGTCCCAGTGAGAGGACTGTTTGCCGGTACGGTAGCTCGGCTCCTCCCATTTACGCTCTCCTTACACCTGCTATTGGAGAACAAGCAATTAAAACAGTGACTAATATCCTTTCGCCTTGCACTTAGAAACGACTCTCTTTAATGGATAATTACTAATTCTTACATGCTGCCGTTATAATTCCAAAGACTGGCTTCATTCCTTGCTTTTCGGTGCAATATAACTGCAATAACCCTCCCTGAAGGAATGGCGAAAAAATTTAACATATTAATAAAAATTTGCATACTAATCAAAAGACAACTTTGTTACTTTTTTAACTCCCGGTTAACTCAATAGATAGAGCGCTGGACTGTTTTGCGGGAGGTCGAGGGTTCGAGCCCTGGCCGGACCAACACTCAAGGTCTTAAAATAATTGAGAAGAATTTGCCAGTTTTCTATAACATCAAGAAATGGTTTGATATTCTAGTCTTCTCGGATAGGGACGAATAAATGGAGGTCCCGTCTCCTGCAGGGTTGGGGTAGGAGACGTTAATTTCCCACACACGAGATTACTGTGTGATGGATGTCCTCCCCTAGGGTGGGATGGGTGGGAGGGTGTACTAGCACGAATGGTTCCAATGTTCCTTTCTAGTCCTTCCCCACTGCAAAACTTAATGCAATGAAAATGGACTAAATTAAATTAACTCCAACTGATAATGAATCTTAGCGTTCAGAAGAGACTTCATATACCTACCTGCGTCTTTAAACACTTTGTAGGTGATAATAACTTGGATCATTTTGCTCCCACTGCTGTTGTTATTTACATAAAAACTGATCTCAACATCAGTGGAAACTCCTTTAGGTACTTTTCTCACTTTAGTATCTATGATATTTCAGTAAAAAAAAAGGAAATGAAAATGTAGAAATTAAGTCAAATGAACTCTACAAAATTAGCTGTACATCGATGGCTATAGGACTACAGAAGAGGTGAAGTCATCCAAGATGGCAGCCAACTTGACAGCCGCCATCCTAGAACGCCTTTCAAAACAAAGAAAAGAAAAAGTTTGAAAGTTAGCATGAAATTTCTTGCAATTTGATCCTAAGTATCCGAATGTTTCAGATAATTTTTCAGAAACACTTTCATCGAATAAACATAAAATCTAGCAGTTTCATTGAGAATGAATTGCTAGTTATTTTCTTGAGGCATACTGTTACCACAGTAACCGACTACACCCAACTCGCCCTTAAAAGAAACATGCAATCCACAATCCTCGTGCTCAAAACATCCACTTTCCTGAATTTTTTCATCGGTAATCAACCAAGTGTGTCATTCAAAAATTTAGAACTTTTATTAATAATAGAGAGATTGAAAGCCAAGTTTAAGTGGAGAGAAAAAGAGAAAAAAAGAAGTTTTCTTAACAAAACAAGTTAAAAATTTAAATACCTGGCAGGTGTATTAATACTTACCAAGACCTGATCCCATATCTAGAGTGTAAGTATAATTCCCTTCTCGACAATAAGTTTGACAGCAGTTCAGGAGTGTGTCCTCGATTTGGCAGCTACCGATCGTCATTACATCATGCTCTTCACAAGACCAGGAGTATTCTAACGCCTGTAGATGCAGCGGGAGAAGCACAAACAATTATATAGCTGATTTTGAAAAAAAAAAATCATTTGCTATTGCGAGATGGTACTTGCTAAAATGAGGTACTTTGTTTACATTGAAATGAAAGGTGAGAAGTAATTTTGTACTTGGTTTTGGTTGGGGGGAGGGGGGTGAGAATGAAATTGATTCAGGAGTGTTGGGATATATTTTACCTGACTGTCTGAACGAGTTCCTTTACTTTGTACGCACTTTGAAAGCTAGATTAAAAAGAGAAGAGTCATTTTTTCAGTGAAGTTACGAATTAAAACATCATATTGGTAACTGTTGGTTAACAAGTACACAGCTAACCGCCTCCTGGTTAGCTCAATTTGTGGAGGGCTGGACTGTTGTGCGGGAGGTCGAGGGTTCAAGCTCCGGCCGGACCAACACTCAGGGTCGTAAAATAATTGAGGAGAATGTGCTACCTTTCTACAATATCAAGAAATGGATAGATATTCTAGTCTTCACCGGATAAGGACGAATAAACCCTGTCTCTTGCAGGGTTAGGGGTAGGAGACGTTAATTTCCCACGCACGAGATTATTGCGTGGTGGATGTCCTTCCCTGGGATGGGTGAGTGTAAGATTGGCCCTGAAAAGCCCATGTGGGAGTGGTCAACCAAAGTATGTATGTATGTATGTATGTATGTATGTGTGTGTGTGTGTGTATGTATGTATGCACAAATCGGTAAAACCACCAAATGTGCCATGATGTTTTATTACACGATTCGGGCAGTCAGAGGGCCAATAACTAAAATCAACCAATCAAAATGTTCTATTTCCGGTCCAATATTCTCTAAGTATTGGACCAGGCACTGCCTCGAATAGTCCCGAATGATACAGCACTTGTGTCCCTTTGAACTTTAGTTGTATAATAAATCTCTTATTAACCAAGCTTGCTCGGGACCGTACTGGAAGAATATCGGCCCTCGATCTTTTTTGTACGGACCGAGCGCAGCGAGGTCCGTACTGTCAAGACCTCGGGCCGATATTCTCCCAGTACGGCCCTCGCGCTTGGTTAATAAGATATATGTACTTACCAGATACTGACGGCATTGATCTGAATAATCACGAGAATTATCATGAGGCAGAGATGAATCATCTGTATCTAAGTAAAATGAATTATCGGCAATGGGGTATTTAGAGTTTGGTTTTGGATCAACCTATTTCATAATCCCTGAATGAAATTTTTCTTTATTCTCATCCTTTGTCTGCTTTATATTGTACTAACAGAGTAAGGAGAAGTTCTGTCTTATGGGAGTTAAATGATTAAATCCTAGAACTGAGCAATATGTAACACCAGAATTATCATGAGATTAACATGAAAAGTGAATCATTAAAGTTTAAAAAAGTTTTGTGAGTCCAATAATCGACAAAGAACGCCATAAGGTGGTTCGTATGAGAAATTTATGATATGCTTCCTCAGCGGTGGATCTAGGAGCAGATTTCGGGGTATTCCTCATCACCTGGCTGACACCAAAATCTTTCTAACAAATGGTCTTATCGTACTACTCGAAATGAAACATTTAAAGTATGTTGTATTGATCTGTTTCCTAGACTATCTGTACCATATAATGTAAAATGAAACTCCATAGTTTTGTGGCAAAAGTTTAGATCCCCCCCTTCCCTTTAGCAAAAATCTGTAGCTCCGCCCTTGTACCTGAAAGCATTTTTGTTGTACTTATTTTATTTCAGAGAGAAACGACCTGAATATTGTTAGAAAAAAATAAATCTTACCTTCATAGGAAAATAAATAAGGAAGTTTCCTGCTGCAGTTTAACGACTTCAGCTTCATCATAGACTTACTAATGGCATAACAGCGGTCAAACAGCTGTGTTCTGTCCAGGAGCTCGAGGGGTACCTGGGCTGAGTTGTTAGGTGGAAGCCCCCATTGGAACGAACCTTGGCTATCGAGTCTCAGAGCAGTCCAGAAATAATTTGAATACGGCTGGGAATTCTTTATGAGGTCTGCTTGTGCCTCGCAGAGTTGCTCTATACTCCCAATACTTGCCAAGGGAGCGTCATTTTCTAATAGAGAGTCGTTGAGGGCCGAAATCCACGTAAAATTATATTCAATTAGCTCGTAGCTCACATAAGCGGAGCGAGTTTCTGAAAAGCAGTAGAATTTACCCCATAAGCGCGGCCTTTCAAATAGTAATATTGATGATCTGTGCAAAATAAAGGTGTTATACGTGGAGAAAACTGCAGCCGATTAGAGGGATTTCACCATTTTGTGACCATGCTAGATTTGTAGATTGATACGACACGACAGATTGTAGCAAAATCGCTGACTACATTTGTAACTCTGTCGTTGAAGAACTGCGAAATCAGTTCAATCCACATGACAATCATTAGAATGGCAGATCGTCAGTTCGCAGAGATCTATAAGTTCTGCCCATCCTCAAACTACCTAAAAGCAACAGTTCTTTCCTTTGAATTTGGGCGGAAGAAACTAGCATGTTCTAAAAAATTAACTCCAACTTTTGACCACAGACAGTCAATTTAAAGTTCCTTTTTGAATAATCAACGAGAAACATCGATTTAATGTTCCAGTGTTTGTGTTTATTACCGTTAAAAACAGAAAATTCGAGAAAAAATGCAATAGATTTGGATTAAGGATTATAAATTGGAGCGGGTTCTTAACTAATGGGGTTTAGCTGGAGTTCAAATAGTATGCAATAAGGTAACGAAAGGTAAGTGAATCAGAGCGGCGAAATACAACTTGAGGATGGTGTTGATGCAGAAAGGTAACTGAATCAGAGCGGCGAAATACAGCTTGAGGATGATGTTGATGCCGTAAAACTTCTGGGGCTTCGAGGAGAGCTTTGGTTGTACCATCACTGCCGGCGATAATGATTTTAGATTTGAACAGATCAAGTTTGAAGGCACTTGATATTTCCTGAATGACAAATACTAGGTTTAAAGGACCAACCGTATCAAAACAAATAGTTCACTAGGGGGTTATATGTTACAATCAAAATCATTAACCAGTGACAGAGACTTACTCTTGATAGCAGGAAAAGCGAAAAAAAATTAGGGAAAATGGATCTAGCGAAATTATTCACGAAAAAAGAAAATTTCGTTTTGCTGTATTTACACGTAGTCTAAAATTTCGCGTTCGTTTCACGAAAAGTATGTTTCTTAATTAATTGCACTTCAGTGTTGAATCTTTAATAACCCTAGACACTCTTCGTCTTTAATTTAACGAGAAAAGCATGGAACAATATTATTAGAATTTTTCTCTTACCCTCAACGAAGTGAACTAGCAAGGCCAGTAACATTTGGAAACGCAACCGACTTGAACCCTTTCCTGTTTGATCCATCTTCTATCCGTCGGTTGAACTAAAGAGGAAACTGGTTTTATTTAAACGTATCCATAAATTAAACCCCATCCTGTCAAAAATCCATTAGCGTAACTGAGCCATTACACGTCGCGCAAAGTCTCAACTTCGATCGATCCTACTGACATCTACGGATCGATTTTCAGACAGTTTCATATCTCTAACAGATTTGGAGATGTCATGCATAACTTGTGATAATTGTTCTCAGGAGTGAAACATTTTTAAACTTCATCTTAAAAATGAGTACTATATATATTCACAGCTTTAATAATGTCCTCACTCATGCTACTTTCCGGGTGGCAAATTACAGGTTCTAACATTCATTTTGAAATAAATGCATTGGCATACGTTTATATAGAATACAATTACCTCATCGAGTCGATATTCGTTGACTGAACGTCGATTCCTTGAAACAGTCTTGGTAGGGGCCCAGCCAACTCCTCCAGGTATAATTCTAGTTTGTACATGAAATAAATCTTTTCCTCGCCAATCAATATTATATGTTCGATTCCGCGACTCAAGCGTGCTATTTCGGCGTTAATTGGGTTTCGTAATTACCGTGTTTTCTGTGTCCTTACTAATATAGTATAATGATTAAAATGCGTTCGTCTATTTTATTTTAAAGGATAAAAATATTGTAAGAAGTATACAATATTTTAGGGACTCGAATGTCGAAAATATTTAAAATTTTTCCGTTATCGACACAATTCCAGAATGAATCTAAAAGTGCTATAATAATGAGTATATTTGTAATCACAGTCATAACTACAGTCGCATGTTAAACAGTTGGCGATTTGATTAACTGAATTTTTCAAAGAAAAGCGACGGTGAACCGGCCTAAATTTTGAACGGTGACGAAACTCGAAATGTCTCCTTGAAATCTACCTGAGTTTCGAATTAAATATTCTTGACTGTATAATATATTTATACGTGGGGCATACTTTTTCAAAGAGCTTTATGAATGTGACTCACGGAAATCCGGCATGTTGGTAACTTTAGGACTATCTGACGGTGATAAAAATAAAGTAAGAAAAAAAACAAATAAAAAACTATAAGCTTTCCTGAATCGTCAGCCTTTCCCCTCGAAGGTCCTTAAATGAATTGTCTTAGAGCATGTTATCACATAGATCAAAAGCTATCTACGAAAAACTGCCTTACAGCTATTTACAAAAGCTGAACCAGACGAAAATTTAATTGCCTTATGTTGTGAATCCACAGCTCACCTGCTCGCGTTTCCATTTAGAGCTGTTGCATAACTTTATCAGCTCTTTTATGCCAGTAACCTGTGCATCAATGGGTCTACACTGGCTATTTTTTTGCATTATTATGCTAATCAATATATCCTAAGGCTAGTATAGTTTGACTTGTTCGTGATATTTCGCCGAGCAAGTACAAGGAAAAGGTACTCCTAAGATATCTGTTTGCATGTCGTGCTTTAAAACACATGCTTATTAACAAGCTCCAATGCAGTGTTTAGGTCTAAAGCTTCTAAACGGTTTGGCTTTTGAAAAAAAAAGATAATTATGGAAATATTAGATGATAAGGAATAAGAACAACGACAATGTTTGTGAACGCATCCTTGAACCAAGAGAATATTTGGCTCGTAATCACCTTCATATTCGTATTCCGACGTTTCACTTATGAAAATTCTGCGTCATTTCGCAGTCTGGTGTCAATATAATTCTTACTCTATTGTGTGAACTGAAAATACAGCCATTAACGTGCTGGTTTCTCGTTAATATTGTGAGTTCATGTTCAGAGGAACAGAATCCGGTTTATCTTGAATATTTCAATACGGTACTATTACGATTCTTTATTTAAACACTCAATTTCCTCGAGCAATAACTCGTTTAAAATGCGAGGACGTGTAAGCAACACAGATTAATCAAATGAATTACAAAAATGACTTAAAACGAAATATAAGAAACCATTAATCATAAGGAAAAATGAAATGAAATAATGATTCTAAAGAATAGCTTTCATAAGCTTTCAAAACATCACACAAAAAACTCGAAATTTTTAGGGAAACCACAAACATATCCGTCTTTTTGATGATGAAAAAGAGTTTTAATCTTTCAGTGGATTCAGTAAAAATTCTACCGAACGACAACACATCTTGAAGGAATGGAAACCCACGCCCCAGTAGACTTTTAACCCACATGCAAGTTAAAAACGTGCTGTTTTAATGGATCGGTGATATCATGATCACTGATATTTTGTAGCATTTCCTGTGGGAGGCAAGCTATATAATGATAAAGATAGTTTGATAATGACCTCCAAGCACTTGTTGACGTAGTTCAATGACTCAGCTTTCCGACGCTTAATAATAAGGCACAGAATATCATATCTTGCAAACTCTGACAACCAGGACAAACTGATATGAAGTTATGTCTTGGCAGCTTTTAGGTATCACGTAGGTAAATTTTCACTTCGAAAAAAACATACTTTCACGAGACTGGAGAAGGTTGGTTTTTTTTTACATAATGATCAAGGTCTAATCTAATTTTAAAGGTAAATGTTTATTACCGGATTGGTAATCAGAAGAACTGAAGGCGTAAAACCTATTTCACTGTGGATATTTGATAGCGATGAGGAAAAAAAAAAACTAGATCAAGCTGCCGACCACTAAGGAAATGGGTTTTAAGTAACAAAGATGTATTTTACGATAAAAACAGTGCACCACGGTATCAAATTAAAATCGATAATTTCAAGGAAGAGTCTGATTAGTTTCCTAAGAGCAAACTCTTTTGACCTTCGATGGAAGCGCAATATAAACTTTCTTGTAATTTTCCCTTTGATAAAGTGTTTCGTCGTCAAAGAACCGACAGAGGTTAAAAAAATTGTCGAAGGACTGATAAGCCTGACTTATGCCATACACGTACGCTAAGTTCTCAGGGGTATGTGCTTCCTTCGCTGAAGTCAAATTACTTATCGTCATGCACGCAGCAGATCATCTGTGTATTGAAAAAATATTTAATAGAAATAACCATTCTTTAATTCTACTTATCAACACATTCAACGCACACATGATCGCTAGAGAAAACCGATAAGCGGAACAAGTAAGATCATTCACGTCAATTCCATATTTACATTTTTAAAATTGTCTTTACCTTCTTTTCAGAATGACCTACTTTAAAATGAACCACGGCGTGATTTCTTGGAATAACCACGCTATTCACGGCCGCTGTCTTTGTTCATTGCGATAAGTCACTTTGAATTACCTAATGTTCAAAAACTGATCACGCCACGCAATTAAAAGTTTAAGGAATGTTTACAAGCCATATTTCTTGATTGGCGTGATTCGGGATTTGTTGGCAATCAGCCATTACGATTGAGGTTTCGCGGAGAGTTCGACTTGAACGATATTGTTTCAGAGAAACATTCAACCCTAGGATTTATTAAAAAGGAAATGCTCCACACACTATGAATACGTTTTCAAGTGAAATGGTCATGAGAAGTAAGGTAAACACCAGTTGAGGGTTTTTGTTTGATCAAAAAATTATCAGTCGAGAGCTGAAATCACAAGAGATTATTGCAGACATTACAGGGAAATTTTATATAGATGCTGCGTGTACAAGGGTTAAGGAAACCATTATATTCAATCTCTTATATTTAATTCGTCGTGATAATAGTATTAAAAATAAGAAGCTTGAGGTAAAATCAGTAAGGAACGAGGATGGTTAAGCAGACTGGCATGGACCGGTAGCTTAGAAATGTTTGAGTGAAGTTGGGTAAGATTTACAAACTTTGGTTTATTCATTTTGTTTGGAGATTCATAAAAATTTCCGAGATTAGATTGTTGATTATTGCAATTTATGCAATAACTGACAACTTATAAAACTGTGGTTAATGTTGTACTGATACTTTTCTGTGTCTCTGGACGAATCTTGTTCACGAGCGTAAAAAGTCGTTTTTCTTTCGCAGCACTCGATGTTGTATTTTCATTTGCCGCCATGGATACACTTCTTGATGTTTCCCATCTTTGCCTTTTTGTTTCTAAGGCGGCTCTGATCTCTTTACTTCGCACAACATGAAACAGGAAGATGAACAAGCCCTGCCAATGGTAGATAAAAAGAAATTTCTGAGGCCAGAAACGCATGCACCTGTTTGTTGCTTAACCTTAAGGATCGTTGAACCCTGGTAAGGTTATTGTACCTTGCTCATCAGTGTCTTCACCCGTCTCTCTGAACTTTAGACTGAAATGGATAATTTTGGGGTTACTTGCGATGGACTAGGCTCTAGCCGCTTTAGGCTGAGGAAAACATGATATCAAATACAGTGGCGTGGGGCACTTACCTCCTAAAGTGTAAATTAAGTTGAAAGTGAATATTTTCATTCATCCAGGTTCAATTCAAATGAGAAATTTTTAAATCTTTTTCTGGAATTTTGGTCCTAATTATTAACAGACATTTCGACTGAAACTATCAGTCTTCGGCAGTATAGTTTGACAACAGTTGGTCAGGGTTAAAGACACACAGCCGCTTGAGAAAAGCTCCAATCTGGTGTATGTTATTACCCGTGGTGGGGAGGGCTGCACCGAAACCCATGTGGGAGAGACTCTTCAGTCCATCAGAGCCAGGCTGAAACAACGTCAATGGCCGAACTCCAATCCTGTTCAAAATTCAGCAGTTTATTGTAAACTGAAGGACACGGGACACGTGTTGGATCTGAAGGGAGTCAAGATCCTAGATAAAGAACGAGATTGGCGAAGGAGGGAGATAAAAGAAGCGATATGGGAAAGGGTGGAGGACCGAACCCGGGACAGAATGGGGGGGGGGGGGGTGGTCTCCGGTTCTCTCTGTCTCCCACTTGTGATCGGGCCCTCGTCTCCGTTCCCCGACCTTTGTCGCGTGATAGTGATCTACCACGTGACAAACTACACTTATGAAGACTGATGGTTTCAGTCGAAACGTCTGTTAATAATTAAGACCAAAATTCCAGAAAAAGAGTTAAAAATTCCTCATGTATATTTAGTTATGATGCACTGTTACTCCTACCAAAAAGACGTCATTTCTTAACACTAAAATAAAAATGGTTACCTCCTAATCCTTCAGGAAACCTCTAAAAAAGGTGATATCGAAGATACCCGTGACTGACACATCTCAGCCATAATCTTGCCTATCGATAAATTGACTGAAACGTTTACAATTTATGTCTTGATGACAGTGCTTTGTACATGCTCAGCATTAAACTCACTTGTAAAGAGTTAAAAATAGTAAACAAATATTGGAAGACCAGCCCAGCGTCTGTGACGGTCAGAATCCCAAAAATCCAAGTGAGGCCAAGTAATGGGAAAAGAACTACACAGGCCATTAGACTTTTCCTGAAAGCAACACAAAGATCAAGCTGTATCGATAAAAATGTAACAACAACAGAAACAAATAACTGACACCAATAATCTGGCAATTATATTATAAGTTGAATGATACACGCATTTTCATTGGTTCTTTCTTATGATCTATTAAACGAAAAACAACACTTTCAACGCATTCGGAGGTAGCGTGGCTGCGTGGTGAGTGTGTCGGACTCGCAATCTACCGCTCCCGGGTTCGAGTCTCGCCCCGACCACCACCTGAATTTGTTTCACGGGTAGCTCCGAGTTCAAATTCTCGGCCACGTTTGTAAATAGCCAACTCGTTGCCTCCGGCCAGTTGGATTCTCAACAATGTTATGTTCAATTTGAATTATTTGTTTCAGATGTTTTTCAGAGGGCCACTAGGGAGAATAGTATTCAAAATAATTGGTGTCACCCTATTAAAATTAAGGTTATTTCTAATAATTTTTTTATTTTTTTTGTCAAATAAAACAAGAAGCTAAAATGTGGTCGTGGGTCTATCAATTAACAGATTGTCACAAAAATGTGGTATAACCAACTGTGACACACTCGGCTGCGCGCATGCGCTCCGTGTGCCACTTATTTATTCTTACCACATTTTGACGTCATCTGTGAGCTATTGGTGGACAGACGCACGGCAACATGAAACATATTTCTCAAGTCGAGAAGCCCAGCACCGAAAGGTAACAAAGTAAATTTCAAAAGAAATAAGCCACATCTTGTAAAACAAATAGCTTATAAAACGATTTGATTGTTTACTGATGTCAACTTAAAGAGACCACTGAAAACTTATAATAAAAGAAACAAAGCGCAAATGTAAATATATGCTTCAGCCAACACACACATACACACTAAAACTTGAGTGTACGGTGCGGATTCCACGCAAAACTCTGCTACCCCATCTAAAGCGAGTTGTACCTGCATGAATGAGTCTCTGCGGCCCCAGATACATCTTTCAGCCTCGTTATCTCCACTATGATACGTATGAGGAGGACTAAGTTTACCTTGAAAACAAGTGCATTTCAAAGAAAGATAATGACAATTTTCCATTTACTACTACTGATTTCGATCATCCATTTATTACTAGTTTCGAGTGTAAACCCTTCCTCAGAGTTCTGATGAGGGGCTGACGTTTCAAACGTCAGTTTTCGGTGGCCAATCCACTTTATAACTAAGTTGATGAAATCGAATTTTCTGCAATATCCCCCACTGACGCAGCACCAGAGTTTCTCTAAAAACTTACCCCTTTTATTCTATTGTAGAAAATAACATGTTATGGAAGCTACCAAACACCGGATTCCACTTCTGACTGCAGGTTTTTTAACCTGTTAGTAAAACCCTAGTTTGTTACTATTCAAAGGCCCATCACAGCGTTCATCAATTAAATGTGACGATCAGATCAGATTTAACCCTATACTTTTTACAAAGGATAACTGATGAATTTTTTACTCACCAAACATGCAAAAAGTACGGATCCAACAAAAGCCCAATTAAAACCAGAAGAGAACGAAAACCAACAGCTGCAAAAATAAATGAGGACTCGATTGAATCTAAAATCACTTCGATCTTTCACCTTCCCAAAAAAAGTTATGAGAAGCTCCTTCTATCTCAGTTGACGAACGATTGACATTTATGCACAATATCATGCGAGTGCGTGAGAATCGGTGACCTGTTCTCTAGTGTGTGAAATCCCAATCAGACGCTCCAGATTCGAACTCTGGTCGAGTTATTTTGTTGTGATCTTAGGCATGACACACGGCCTCTCTCCCTCCAGGGCCCAGTTTTTCGAAAGCCGATTAGCGCTGACCAAATGTTCAATTCTAATCCAGGTTTCTATATTTCTCTGTTCAAAAGGCCGTTTTGGGTTAGTTTTACCGTACAAATGGAATTAAACAGAATTTACTCTCAAAGCTTTCAGAGCTGAAGTCAGATTCCTCACTTACCCAGGGTTACCTTAACCCACCTTTGCCGTGTTAACCCGACCCAGGGGTATCAGTGGTATTCACACGCCTAATCCCTTCATGCTATTCAGCGAAACTAACTTCTAAGCACTGGCACTATCAAGAGTCATGAAACAGGCACAATAAGTTAACCTTATAATTTGGATATATCAACAAAGTTGAAGTGGTAAATTGGCCATCGTGACGATTACAAAAGCTGACGTTTCGAGCGTTAGCCCTTCGTCGGAGCGAATAGAGGAATTGTGGGTTGTGTGTGCTTTTAAAGGCAGAAAATGGAGCTACGTTATTGGTGGGAACATAGCAACGAGAAAAACACGAATAAATTAGTGGAATGAAAAGCGTTCGTTGATCCCTGTCGGATTTAGACTGCCGGTTTGAAAGATGACCTTAACCTTACCCACGCTTGTGATAGTAAGTAATGCAAAAGAATACTTGAACACAGAAACAGCTACACCAAAGACGACATCAACAGGTTGACCAGGCTGAAAAGTGACCGTTTTGTACTACTCACACGTCATCACGCATACTGTTGTCAATGCTCCCTTCGATGATGACAGTTATACCAAATGTACTCGCTACCACCATCGTTGAAATGCCTTAGTAAAAAATAGAATAAAAAAAAAAGCGATACAGCCTGGTGTTTGTTTTAGGCTAAATCCTACTGGTATCTAAATTGAGGTAACGTCTGAACAGAAGTGTCCCAGAAGAGAGGTTTGAATGCAATAAGACGAGGAGCGAATCAGGTTGATTTGATTTAATTTGTAATTTGGTCATCTTTAGTGGTTTAACTGATTTTAGAGGATAAGAAACCATCCAATCTAATTCTCCAAAAGAGATAATTATAACGATGTCTCATCAGTAATAAAATGAGATTCTTTATACCCTAAGTGAGGGCATAAAAGGTCATTGTACTTGTGGTAACATTACTGTTTAAGACTGATTTCAGAGGACAACAAATCATCCAATTTTATTCTTTGAAAGAGTTCATTAGAATGAAGTCTAGTCTGTTACAGAATGAGGTTCTTTTTACCCCAAGCGAGGGCATAGAAGAACTTTGTACTTGTGTCCACATTGAAGACCTTAACAACTTTTAAATAGAGCATCACTCCTTCAAGAACCATCCATGCAAAAGCAACCAGATAGAAGTAATTTATTGTTATAGCGACAATGGCACACAACGTCTAGAGGAAAAAGGAAGAATATCAGAGTCAGTGTAGAGCATATCACATCAAAAACAAAAAAAAAAAAACACGAAGAACCACCTATAACCGGGTGTGACCAAGCCGCTAGATTCCGTTTTGCATATGATTATAATAACGCCTTTAATAAAGCCCTGAGAATGGCAAGACTCTTTTTGCAGTAAATGGTTTGAACCCGGGGGTAACATGTGAAGGTGTAGTCTGATAGTCCGGGTGAGTGTAGTCCTGAGAAGGACTGTTGTCGGTGGTAGTGACTGACGTTTCGACAACCTGTGCGGAAGTCATCATCAGAGTCAAGTGAATGATTGTTGTCAGTAGAATGTTCTTATTCCAGTTCGTGTGAAATGAACGGTTGGTTTTGCCGTGATGTTATTGGCTGTAAGACTCAAGTGACGTAAGTCGGTCGTGATTGGTCTGTTTCGATCTGTCGGTAAAGTTAGGTCGTTCTTTTTCGGTCGTTTGTGATGTTTATGTCGTGAATGAGTCGTTTGTATGGAGCGGGTAGCTGTTGACATCTGTTTAGGGGAGTCTGTTCTAAGTTAGTAAACCAGCTTTCCAGAGTCAGTCGTTGAAAGTAGTCAGTGCTGTAGGTTAGGCATTGCGCAGAGTCCCAGTCAATGTTGTGGTTGGTAAGTCGATGGTGTTCAGCAATGTGATTGCTGACATCACCTTTCCTCGTCGCCCGTCTGTGTTCAGTCAGTCTTGTTGTGAGGTTTCTGCCAGTCTCACCGATGTAGGAGGCTTGGCAGTCGGAACAATTGATCTTATAAATCGTTCCCTGTCTGTTCCTCGGTTCGTCTTTGTCTTTAACGTTGGTTAGTAACTGACGTAGTGTGGTGATGGGTTTGTGGTCGACGCGGATATTGAAGGGTAGTAAGATGCGCGAGATGTTTTCAGACATGCCTTTTATGTACGGTATGGCTGCTGTAGTCGTAGGGGTTGCGGTGTCGTTTGTTGACACCGCAACCCCTACGACTACAGCAACTAACGACTAGAACAACTAACGAAACCGCAACCCCTACGACTACAGCAAGCATACCGTACATAAAAGGCATGTCTGAAACATCTCGCGCATCTTACTACCCTTCAATATCCGCGTCGACCACAAACCCATCACCACACTACGTCAGTTACTAACCAACGTTAAAGACAAAGACGAACCGAGGAACAGAAAGGGAACGATTTATAAGATCAATTGTTCCGACTGCCAAGCCTCCTACATCGGTGAGACTGGCAGAAACCTCACAACAAGACTGACTGAACACAGACGGGCGACGAGGAAAGGTGATGTCAGCAATCACATTGCTGAACACCACCGACTTACCAACCACAACATTGACGGGGACTCTGCGCAATGCCTAACCTACAGCACTGACTACTTTCAACGACTGACTCTGGAAAGCTGGTTTACTAACTTAGAACAGACTCCCCTAAACAGATGTCAACAGCTACCCGCTCCATACAAACGACTCATTCACGACATAAACATCACAAACGACCGATAAAGAACGACCTAACTTTACCGACAGATCGAAACAGACCAATCACGACCGACTTACGTCACTTGAGTCTTACAGCCAATAACATCACGGCAAAACCAACCGATCATTTCACACGAACTGGAATAAGAACATTCTACTGACAACAATCATTCACTTGATTCTGATGATGACTTCCGCACAGGTTGTCGAAACGTCAGTCACCACCACCGACAACAGTCCTTCTCAGGACTACACTCACCCGGACGATCAGACTACACCTTCACAAGACTCTTTTTGTTGACTATCATTTTGTTTTCTGTTTTGTTTCTGTCAATATCATCCTTGATTGAAGATACTTGCCAGAGAAATTCTTTCTTTACCTACCTTTGTTTGAGTGGCTTTGATACCAGTCATAAAAACTAACTGGGCGATAACCAGGCATGTCCCCAAATTCAACCGGATATGGGACTGAGACGACTCCAGGTTCCTTGGAAATAAGCATAATCACTGTATGTCAACATTATTGGATTTTGCATTATACAACAACGAGAAAAAAAAAAATAAATAAAAGAAGAAAAAAAAAAACTAAATAGCAGAATTCGAAACAGTGTTGATAAGTCAACTAGCTTTAAAAGTAGAGAAGTAGAAAGTTGAAAAACATCATAACGCACATATGTACTGGAAGCTATTTACACTTACAGTAAAATCAAGTAGGCCAATATGGTGATTATCTCGCCGACCAAAGACAGAGAAAGTCCAATGTAGGTTACCAACGTGAGTGAAAATTTGTGATCGTCCGAAATCTTAATAAACGAAAGAAATGATAAGCTCCTAGACTTTGTTGAGTCAAAGGTAGGCATGCTTTACAGGAGTCCAAAACTTCTTAACCATTTAACTCCTACGTGATTAACACTAAAAAATTCTCTCTATAATAGCCATTAATTATCCAGCAAAAATTCGATGAGAATACTCAAACTTATCAGGCAGACGTTGTTATTTTGACCTCACATTGAATTCTTCAAACCAACTTACAATAAAATGTGCAGCGGCTTGTGGCGTGACACGCGTGACTGTAGTCATGCGATCGAGAAAGTCATATCATCCGTCGTGCCATGCGGCACTGGCCACTCCTGTGACTCGAAAAACCCGAACTCGTCATTAAAAGTCTTGTTGCAGTTTTAACCCATAGTTCTGTGGTTTTATCGTCGTCACAACTCAACACGGCTAAAGGAGAGTTTTCGATTAGATCTTGGGAATTAAAGGATTAAATATGAACCAAGCGAACGCACTTTGCGATTTTGTTTGACTAATTATTGTTGTTGTCCTTGTCATTGCTATGTTCGATAATACAAAATATACCCTCCGCGTTCCTTTAAGAAGTCCAGTTAACCATAAGCTGAAAAAAAGTTGACAAAAGAAAATCGAAAAGCCAAACCTTTGTCTCACCCACTTCCATTAAGACAGCAAAATTTGTCAGATGATTACAGCTGCATGTGGTGCGCTCTTTGGTTTCCTGGACCAATTTACAACCCTTTTGGGACCACGCACCGTCAAACTTTGTGCTAAAGAATAATGATGATATCAATGATATCAATGATTGGCAGTAATAGTATTGACAATAATTATAGTAACAAATGGATCCCATGTTGCCATGCGTGTGTTTAATAATACATCACAGATGACGTCAAAATGTGGCAAGGCCAATCGTCGTTAGTGATGATGGTGATGATAATGATGATAATGATGATAATGATGAAATTCTTGACTGGTTGATTTTTTGTTTCTACTGCGTTGGCTGGTTGTTGGTTGACAGATCTATCTATCTATCGATCTATCTATGTATCTATCTAGCTTTAATCGATTTAAATTCCTTTTTTCTGAAGAAGCCTTTTCTTGTTGGCGTTGCAATTGCCATTACTAAATCTTTTTTCTCTACAACGCGCCTTGGTAGAGTAGCAAACGGTGAGTAAAGCTCGTCATCTAAAGTAAGCATTCTTACCTAATCGAAAAATTCCAAAATACACAGCTTGTCTGTGTGGCTGTTAAGTTATCCTGAGAAAAAATTCGCATATAAAACACTTTGTCTTATCTATTGGTATACTGACATCAAATATTAAACAATGCTGCAAGATAACTCACTTTATTGCAAGAAAATTCTTCCAACTTTTACCTTTGTGTTAGTAAGCTTAATTACGACGTCTTCTTCAAAGCTGCCTTGAACCTCTGGTTTTACTGTACACGATATGATCCGAGTACGTATGGTGGACTCCTTGCTAAGTGAATGAAAAAGAAGTTTCTCCCATTGACAAATACGTTTGATCCATTTATAAGAAACTGCATATCTTATCAGTCACGTTTTGGAACAGAAAACAGAAAAATGCAATAGACGTGCTGATACACTCGTACAAACCTGTTATCGACGTTATTTGCTCCCTCAGGCATTAAATCAGCGACGTTTTTGTACAAAATACAGACCACGTATCGCTCTAAAAGAGAAATACAATTGTCATAGTCTAAGTTAAAATATTTATGGATGCAATGCTTAAGACAAAAAATACACACCGTAAAGTGTGAGTGAAGCCGTCATCACAGAGTTTGGTTGAGATATATAATCTAGAGCTAGGTTAGGGTGCGTGTGCTTATTAAGGGAATAACTTAGAGGAACCGGAAGTTGCCGTAATGTAATTGTACACTGTATCAAAAACAATGTTTCAAACATGTTAGGCTCAGTGAAAAATAAAAAGATATAGGCAGCCAATCGCAAAATAAATCAGGATATGCTTTATTTTTGTACATTTACAGTACTGTAACGAATATGTAAATCCAGGATAATTTCATAATACCTTGATCAAACATGCTAGAAGAAAGTGTAATAGCTCCCTCTTCTTCTCGAATAAAGCTCTCGTTAAAAGTATTTGCTTGGGACGGGAAAATGACACCACTCTTGTGATCAGTAGGAACTCTCATCAATGACATACCTTTATTAAGTACAGCAAACAAAGAAACAGATGGACAACAAAGGTGAGAGAAATCAAACCATTTTAGGGCCTCGGTTGTGATCTTGCCAGAAAGGTGATGGTAGCCAGTCAACTATGCCCGGTAAACAAACGAACATGAAACCAAGACCATTGTTGTCCGAAATGATTGAGCTAAAGCCTACTTCCTCTTGTAAATAATAATATAAAAAACAAACAAGTAAAAAAAAGAAACAAACAGAAATATTAATTATAATGAGCAAAATAGCAAAGGAAAGAGTGATACCTAATTCTTTCCGTTCAATTGAAATTTCTGCCTCAGAACCATTCCGCGACGTCAAATGAAGGCTAGCATAATTCAGTGCCAAGGATTCCAGTTTCTCAAAGCTAACAAGAATATTGACTTTGTTGTCTGAAGTGCTTGCCTTTCTAACAAGCTTAGAAGTGAGATTTATAGCATTCTGAAAGAAATAAGACAGGAAAAGTAGAAGTTGACCGTAAAAAGGTCATTTATAAGTTATTTGCTTATTTCTGATTAATTTTTATGAGTAAAATATCTAAATATTAAATCTACAAACTCGGACAAAACCTGTTGAGACACATTACAAAAATACCTATTTTTTGCACTCACCCTGACAAACATGCTTACCGTCGCAAATTCAGAGATTTTTCCCCTTTCCGATTGCAATGTTGTTTGCGGTAACACAAGAAATGCATGCTTGAGCTGTTAAGCCCCAACAACATTGTACAAGGGGTTGGGAGGGGGCCAAGTTTGTTCCTTTTGGAAACGATTGTTGCATGGCGGGAAATTAAAAATTGCACTGAAATGTCTCAACAGTTTTGTCCGGTGTTGTAGTGCCATGTTTCTCCATATTCCGATGAAGTAGCCGGTAGAATTCATGGTAGTAATGGTCTTGATAAAGTGATCGGGAGCCAACAGCTTTGCCTTTCATATGCCAGGAATTGCCTTTTCTGAAACGCAAACTATCACAGTAACGGGCCAACACACGAGAAATAAATGAAATTTTGAAATTATTTAGCTCCCATATTTACAATTGTATGATCCAGAAACAGCTGTAGTTTGTACGCTTAATAGAGCAAATATGTACGATTATACTTTCCATTTTTGAGCCTGTTTTGTAGTCGGAAATTACCTCTAAAGACGAGGGCTCACTAGCGTTGATCTTTTTCATTTCACTAGTGTATTCCTCGACCTGCAATTTTTACAAATGTAATAATACTTTACTAGCTATAAAAAAAGGCTTGGCGTAATCACTGTGGTGGCAAAAGAAGGTATGAGGGGCATTTTTAAGTCATTTTCCTGTCGCATGTAAACCAAAAGCAATGGGGATGCCTCGAGTTTTCTTCGTAACAAGGTAGTTGGAATTACATTGAGGTTTGTCATTATGCCGTCCTCGATATAATGTTGATACTTTCGCATTTCGTCACCCATCGATACTAGCGACACTAACGTTGATAGTAAATGGGTAGACGAGTCAAAAAATAAAAGACATCAGCTTTAGTTTTACCAAACTTAGCGTGTGAGAAGCAGCAATAGTGGTGATCGTAGGGTGGGTCTTTTGAGGAGCGTAAGACGAACTCGATGACGGCAGATTCGTTGATGAGACAGATGAATACAAACTTTGTAGTGATGCTGTTGGCGAAACCATGAGTGATGATACAGGTGATGACCGAGACGAGGATGTCAGATATGAATAAGATCTAATTCCTGTCTTTGTACTTGTTGTTGTTGTCGTTATCGTCGTCGCTGGAACTACTGTGGTTGCTGCTATTGTTGCCTCTGCCACCGTCGATGGTAATAAGACAGACGACGTTGACGTTGATGCTGCCTGTATATTGTTTGATGAGCCTAAGGGATAAACAGTAGAAAACTCAGTACCGTGATGAGTACAGAAAAACTGAACAGCAATGTCAAAATGGCATCAGTGCCAGTAGCCTTTATGTAGATCCTGGATTCTGGGTCAGTAACTTGACAAAATATTTCTTTAATCAAATATAAAACATTTTCGAAATATTAAAAAATTCTTTCTTAACTAAATCTTTACCAACCTATGCCTGATGGCATAATTGCTTGGGCCCGGTTGTTCAAAGTACGGATAACGCTATCCAACGTAGAAATCGCTATCCAGCGGACAATTGTAAGTGTTACCAAACATGCCCACATACTGCGTTATCCACCGGATAGAGATTTATCCAGTCGACAGCGTTATCCCCGGATTGGAACAACCGGGGCCAGAATGTTAGGAAATTGAGAATTAACGGCTACCTGTCCATCTCTAAAGCTGAGAGTTTTTCCATTTTAGGTACAAAGGCACCGGTGTATCGATCATTGATAATTTGCTTTGGTGCTGTTTTTCGATTTGCTATTTGTTTTTTGTTTTTTTGAGGGGGGTGGGTGGGTAAAATTACCAATGGCTCAAAGGAGGTAATAAAATGTAGTTCGGTGGGATAGAAAACTATAAAAACAAGAACAAACAAATAGCGAACAAAAGCAAAAGTAGACAACAAAGCCAAAATAAAATCAAGCAACTGAAAGAAAAACAAAAACAAAAGAAACACAAAAAAATACCGAACATAGCCAATAAGAGAGAAGAGAACTTGTAGTATGAAGGCTATTAATGTTGTCAAATTGCATATTGAAGCGTTTAACCTTAACTCACTTGCTTCAACTGGATCAGCTGTCTCACCAACTTGGCAAATATACTTTTTATGTTCCTCACAATTTTCTGCTACTAGTACATCTTGTGTTGTAAGATACAAGCATCGTTTATCAGCGCTCGATGATTGTTGTTCAGCTCTGTTGACAATCGCTTCAAAAGCTGCAGTTGGATTTACTAAAGTGCCATCGCCCCAAACAAAGTTATCTTCCGTTGTATCGTATTTGATACCAATCCAGTATTCCTCAGGGTGTTGGTGTGGTAAAAATGCAGTTCTTGCATTTTGAAGCTCAGCTAAGCTTTTGATTTTGGCGAGGAAACCACCGCTATTTTTCTGACAATTCTTCACCGCATCAGACCAACGATGAAAACTGCTTTTGCCTGTATAGGAAGCTGTCCCATTTGCTTTCTGTAGTACTGGGGAATTTAATTAAAAGAAAGAATTAATGAAACGAAGAAATACATGAGAATGAAACTGGATAAAATTGCCCTCTTATTATCTTAAAGAATCATTTAAATACTCCGTAGAGTAGGTGCGATGATTTTCAAGCTAATCAGTAACTTGAAAATCATCCTACCTGTTCATCACAATATTTAAAGAGGTTGGCACAATACCAGGTTATGATAACCTCAGTGGTATTGTCCAAACAAAACAGAAACAGTTTTTTATTCTTAACTACAAAAGGTTTCAAAGATTTCTACTCAAGAAATGCAGGGTATCCGGTAATTTTATCAGATTAACATTAGTGTTACGTGAGAGCCGGTGAGATGAGCGCCTTAGATAAGTGCGAATAGTTTGCTTGATAGGGGTGAATTCCACAGTTGCTTCGTTTGCAAAAAATCTGTCGTGCAGTTAATTCGAAAGCTAGTCACCTACATTCCTAATAGGGTTTAACCTCGTCTGAACGGTAAAGAAATCTGTCTCACTCGCATTTGCGTTTCTCAGACTTTTCATGGCGTGATTTCTAGGGTCCATCAGGAGTTTAGACGTAACGGGCTCAGTTAAGGTCAGATGGCAAACTTCTGAAGGAGTTTAAGTTGCTGGTTTTTAAAGAAAAGAATTAACATGTAAAGTTCTTTCACGAAAAGATGAATATCATTAATCCGTTGTGAAGCAGCCAGAAAGTATTTATCCTGTGAACAAACTCTCTAAGCGTATAAAATTAAATCATGCGCCTGCCGCGACACCATGCGCTAATGTAGATTATTAAAAACTAGATCATTGGATAATGCAATTCAAGACTTTTTATTGGCTTAGCCATTATGGTATATCAGCCAATATACCATAATCTACAAATATGGCAAGCGTACGTGTCAGCTTAAAATTAAATGGGAGCTAAAAATTTAATAAAATTTAATAAAATTTAATAACTTAATTTAACGTTTTTAATAAAACAATTATTCCACTCGCTCTTGTTGGATATGAGATGATTATAGCCAACTCGGCGCTACGCACCTCGTTGACTATCTATCATCTCATATCCAGCGCGCGCTCGTGGAATAATTGTTAATTGTTGTTATTGCGCCAGGACATGCAGGAGTGGTGAAATAAAAGTACTAATGAAGCGAGCTGGGATAAGAGTTAATCTTCGTACTTCTGTAAAAGGAATATGGACTTAAAAAAGAAAAATCAAGTCTGAATTGTCCAGATACATTTGCTTCGATTTACTTAATTGTATTCTAAGGGAATAATAACAAGCACGGATTGATAACAACAACAACAACAACCTTTATTTATGTGTCAAATCTAAAATAGCAGTTATACAACCACTAACTGGGGACACTAAATACTACCTAAAAATTTAAGAAATTTAAAAGTAAAACAATATATATGTACAATTTAAAATCTAACCTAAGTCTTACATAAAAGGCAGTTTTCACATTTACTATCAGTCAATTTAGAAACAAGGTCTATTCTACGTATGTTACATTTAAAAGATGATATGGATGTCAGTTCTCTTACATTTCTTGGTACAATTGCCCATATTTTGGGTCCCATATATCTAAGCGAATGTTTTCCAAAAGTGACAGTATTAAATCTAGGTATACCAAAATCATTATTACGCAGTGTGTACCTAAGTTGTGGAATTTGAAAAAGGCTACATATGTAATTAGGAGATAAATTGTTCTTTACCTTATACATAAGAATGGCTATATCCTGTAGTCTTCTGTTCTGCAGTGTACTTAGGTTAGCCATGTCTAATAATTTATCATAACTACTCCCCTTATCACAGTAAACTGCCCTAAGTGCCCTTTCTTGAATACGTTCCAATTTTCTAGTATCACTCGCCCTACAAAAATGCCAGACAAGATGGCTGTATGTTAAATACGGAAGAATGGCTGCCTTAAACAACTTCAGCTTGGTGTCTGTTGGTATCATATTCCTGAGCCTCATCAGGACTCCAACACGCTGGCTACTCCTCTTACAAATGTTAGCAATGTGTTCATCAAATTGAAGCCTATTGTCTATATATACCCCAAGAAGTTTTAAACACTTGGTAGATTTAACTTCATTGTCATGAATGATAAGAATGTACATACCAGCGAGAAACAGGATAGAAGTCAAAATCAATTGAAAGGGCATAATGTCTTCGTCCTACGTGGATCGGTAAAGATTAATTTCGTGTCAAAACCTCAAGCTACTGAATGAGACCATCAGTTTCTGTTGTCGAGATCTTAATAGAGGAAATGGCATGCCTGCAAAACATATTTAGTTAATTATTTACCTTAACACAAAGATTGCCATCAGTAGAGAGGAGAAAACTGTGAAGCAAATTCATTAGCATTACGTAAGAATGGCGAGTTTTGTTTCAATTCTAATAAGACGAGATCTAATAATGACTTCTTCAGTTCTTCTAACGATAACAATCCTTCTCAGAACAACTCCCACGTAGAATGGTGGGTTCCTGCACCTCGCCTTCGAGACGCAACTGGTTCGAAGCTTAAAAATGTGTACAGAGGACAAGTTTCTAAAGAACCAAGAACCAAAGACCAAGGTCTGACACTCCAAACGGCAGCATTTCCCATTTTACCACGGTCATTTTGGATTATCAACTGAGTTGATAAAACTAAATCATCCTAAAAAATGTGACCAAGTAAGACTTGAAAGAAGTCCTTCCCCAATCCCTACCCCATACCAAGCAGCTTTCAGCATTATCTGTAATATTTATAATTTTACATTTGCATATATATATATATACATTTACGCATCTTAATGTTAGCGCATCAGCCTTGTAGATATGACCCACAAGTTAGTTTTAATGTCTTCTCGATTTATTCATTTATGAGGACAGCTATCATCGCAAAGTGGAGTATCCTAGCACTTTTCTAAAATTTCATCCACGTCCATTCTCGTGCTGTCGGAAATGAGGAAAAGGAGAAAGAAACCTTGAAAAACTGAAATCATGGCAATAATTCGATTGTCTTGTCAAACAATTAACACCGAGTTTGAACGTGCAAACGGATTCTATCCGTGCTAAAGTATTTGTGTGGCTACCTCTCCTATGCAAATTAGTTGTAACTCTTCAACTCGCATTTGTTAATTTTATTTTCATTTGTACCCTTGATAATGGCGTCATGAAGTCGCCGAAACGTCGGGATATTATATCGCTCGTTTTTACCTGTCTACGAATAACAACGTCTGGTAAAAATCCCTGGAACATCGATTTCCATCGGAAGAAATCTTTGGTTACTGCATACTCATTCAGCACTAACTGGTAAAACGAAAACATAATGATTCTTCCATCTTTGCACAAAGGTTGGATCGCCGAACGAAACGCCCATTTGAAAATAAAAAATATGTCAGGAAAAAAAATTATATAAAGGTTGGTGCCACACGGGACCCCCACTGAACATCGTGCTGAAGTAATTAATATCTTTGCAGGAGTTTTTTTTTTGGCACAGTAATGAACCAGAAAGTGAGAGATTTGAATCTCCGTAATAAGTAAATAAAGCTCCTAGCTGTTGCTAATCAACATATCTTTTAATTAGGAAGGCTCTATCGTGGTTTAGTTATGGTCTAATGAATGCATTTTCTTAGCCAAAAGCGATCTTTGCAGAGATGAGCACCACCCGAGCAGTTGTAAAAATAAAGCTTGAAAAAAGTTGCATGTTTTGTCGCGAAAGATAAAGGAAACCCTCACATCTAGCACTGAGAAAAAAAAAAAAAAAAAAAAAAAACTAAACAGAACCAAACCAAACAAAAAAACAAAACACAAAAACAAAGCAAAAGAAAAGAAAAAAATATACTCAGCTACAACTAAAATTGCCATTTCTCACCCCTCTTTGTATTTTCTTGAGAGAGTAACTTTTCTGATGATGACTGAAACGCTTTGGAGATGTATTAATTTATGTTTCGTTATTCACTAATCCTGCATAAAATGATAAGGTTCTAGAAAGTAATACATAGATTAGCTAAATAAAACATACATTTTTAGTAATCTTTCTTCATACTGGAAACATTTGGTTCAGAGTTGTTTTAGTATTAAGATGCTGAGATCTAAATATTAGTTTTTCATGACTCGAACCCTCAGACCCGAATTTTTATTTCATTTTAATTTTAGATCTGGATTTTTAAATTTACTAATAAAGCTGAAAATAGAGGGTAGCTTCTAAACTAAAGAATTGCGCCACGGTTTTCTTTTCCCGCTTTTCAACCATATGGCTTTTGCACATAATCAAAATTCAGAGGCACTCACCATGAAAAGACAAACAGCTTAGCATGGAAGAACCAGCTGGAGGCGTATATTGTGCTCGTGATGACTCACCCTTGAATATGATTGCTTTGGACCTTCAGTCTAAATTTTAGAGTGGTCTCTAGGTGGTCAATCTGTACCTTTTTTTGATTTTGCAGTTCCCAACTAATACTTTAAGATCGCAAGAAAGTAAAAATCTCCTGGTTGCCCGTTCACAAGCCAAAGTTTTAATTGCATTTCTCATTTTCCCAGTCCACATTTCTAGATTATTACCGCCTTTCCCTCCTCTCTTGTTATTTCTTTTTCCGATTTTCACAAGAGCATCTCAACCTTACCTTGTCTCTCTCTATGATGTAGGTTTGGTAACGGTGGGTTTGCTCCGAGCGACGTCTTACTAAATGTTTAAATTTCGTGCAACAATTTGATCTGCGCATGAAAAAAGGTCATGTTTAATTAATTAAGGACAGCTGTTTTGGTTAGTGATTACTTTTCAGTGTTTGTCTATTAACTGAGAAAGGCCTCATTATGGATTTGGGGAAAGGGGCCGGTGAAATTCTTGTAATGAACGTTCCAATGTAGGTTCCATCAGCAAATCGACTTAAAACAGGTTTGTACGGTTGGAAAACTTAAAGATATCAGTGAGCTGATGTCCTTGGAATTGGATAAGACTGGATAGTAGAGGACTAACATTCCTCCCCGTAAGGGTTCCTGACATTTTAAACACTATGTATCTTAAACTTAATTTTTCAATTTGTGTACAGTCTTTTTTCCGTGGAAAAAAGTAATCTTTGACTGCCTGAGTTAAAGACGTGTCACGTATGCTTATGACAAATAAATTAAGGAGAGAGCTTCTTTCCACGATACCCACGATAAACTTCTCCTCCAGGGCAGTAGCCGAGAATGTGTTCAAAAACTGTCACATAAAAGCAATTTTGTTTGGAGAGGCAAATAAAGTAACTTTTCTTCTGTGACACTTGAAATTGGTTCTTTGGCCAATGGTCCCTGACAGTTGAAAGGTTGAAAGAGGTATGCAGGTCTGTGTAAAACGTTTTGTATGGTGGATAGCCGCGGGAATAATTATTGACCTCCGACAAAGATTATAACATTTTTAGTGAAAAAAGAGGCCTGTCTTCGCAGATGGATTTTAAACCTTCAGAAAACTTTCATTTAGGGATTTTGGAACCAGATTTACCTAGACCGTGGAAAGATAGAGGAATTTCTGATTTTAATAAAAATGATGGGATAGAAAGAAAGGTATTCATCTCCAACTGATCTACTTCAGTTGGGCGACGTTCTTTTGGTGAATAAATATGAGAACTAAAATTATTTCGCAGCCTCTGTCCTTGGAAAATCATTTTGCTGAGATGAAGGACTCACTTTAATGCGAAACTACATTACATGACCTGTATGTTAAATTGAGATCTCAGTAAGAAGGCAGTTTCTAAATTAGGTAATTTGTCAAAACTCTTGCCATGACAGAAAATTAAGAATTCTGGCGGTACGAATCCTCAGACATTGTTTGCAATGTTTACGCTTATAGCAAAATTGTTTATCTTCAGCATATCTGAGTTATTGCACAAGAAACAATGTGCAGCAGATATGCTGCTTTACAGAGGCTTTTCTTCAAATCGATTTTCTTTTAAAAAGGATTAGTTGGACGAAATTAGTTGGACGATGTAAATAAGCATAAATGGATTTAACTTACCCTTAGGTTTCTGGCAAAGGTAGAAAGTATTGAATTCTCTACTGACTTCTGCTGCCATAAAAGCGACAGTAAATGAATGAAGCTTGACTAATTTCTCGGTTTCGCTCCAGATTTTCTTCAACAAATATCATTATTAAACGATTCATTAACAGGTATAACTTTTTCTTTCGGGAGAAGTCAAGTTTTGCTCAATGATTCTTGGAAAACAAGCTGGAGCCTCAATAAGGTTTTCAAGGAGATAAACAGCATCGATACTAACCTGTGACGTATATAACTCCTTATACATGTTTTATGACTTAACTTCTTTTCGTATAAAATGTTACCGTTTGTACAGTAAATGGGTCTACTTGCCAAGCGCTTTATCTCAGCCAAATGCCGATTTCAGTGAGCCTTTTTTGAAATATTCACAACTTTTCCGATGATTTCCTGCCTAATTTGAGAAGCGCCTCAGACAAATTAATGTTTACTCAGGTTTGTTAGTGTGATTCACCTCATCTTCATTGTCGACTTCTGGAAATTGTTTTTTGAGTGAGACTCATTATGTTCTGGGTACAAATCATGCTCAATTGTACAGTCTAAAAAAATGCATACTGCAATCCAATCATTGTGAGTTTTCGCTGATAAAACGACTGAGTTAGGATCTACTGGAAAAAGTGAGTTTTTGCCAATAAAACTACTGTGTGGGAATCTACTGGAAAATGTTAATCTTTTCTATTTTCAACCCCTGCCAACTGGTCTTAATAATTAGTGCTCGACTCAATAACCAAATGTTAACCCCGATCGGCCGTTGTTGAGTCTTCAGCAGTTATTATGATTACAAAGTGTTCATGACCTAGTCGTTTTCAAAAGTAAACACAGATGCAGTCGGTCAGGGTGCTATAATTGCTTCTTTTGAACGACTTTTTCAAATTAGAATGACCGTAAAATTAAAAAATTGATCAATGAAAACGAGAACGAAACATAATTTTAAATTTCACACCCTTGAAACTGCCATTTCTTTTAATTTTAGAAATTTAAATCGTTTCAATGAAAGTAACTTGCTACCTATCATCATTCTGGTAATCAAAGTGAAGAATCAAGCTCAAAGATTTACCAATGAGTATGGCTTTTAGTAAATGTAAATAACCTCCTGTTGACTTTTTCATCTTACTCAAATGAATTTCTTCTCTTCATACCCGATTCATTACACAATCTGACTGTCACACTTAATTCGTAAAGTTCTTGTCTCTCCTAAAACTGCTGGGTAAAATTAACAATCAACACATTGTGAGCCACCGATTACTGAATGCTACAACCGACAACGATTTGAGTAGAGTCTTTTAGAATCAAAATAAAGTAATTGAAACATAAACGAAATAGGCCATGATCTGCGGTATTAAAACAGTGGATTGAAATATTGTTACAACGGTTACCTTGCCTACCTGCAAAATTGCTTAACTACTTTTCGTCTGTCTTTTCGAAATTCACTGAGTAATAAGTTGATGAGATTTCTCTTGGCCTCGCTATGAATATGCAAGCAAGTTCTGGCGGCGCAATATCCTTTGTAATAAACTTTGTTCGAGAAGGTCTGATTTTCCTGAAAATGTCATAAAGGGGCGCACGGGCATTGATATCTAAATCTGTGACGACTTATAATTTGTTTCGCGTCTTTTGAGTTCCTCTTGATTCACTGTCAACAGAGGGCTTGATTGGTTCAAACTGAGTCCGCACTAATTGGAAAAGGTGGGTTTTGGTTAATTGACATACGTTCTTATGATACCGTTATGTACCGTTTTTTTGACATATGTTCTTATGATACCGTTTGTAATTCTTAAGGTATTTCAAAATTAGTTTTGGCGATTGTTCAGACAGTATGTGGAAGTTAAGAATAAGGGAAATAAGTTTGACTGATTCGTAGAGAAAAAGCCAATCAATATTTGGTAACACATTGAAAAAAGAATGAAAAATACTATTAAGCGTCTCCTTAGTACAACTGATCCCCTCGAGCTTCAAGTGTAAAGATTGTTAGTAATTTTGAAATGGAAAATTAATGTCACTGAGCTGTTATTCTAATCGATCGAGTTCACGCACGTGCATTTTTCGCTAAAGTCAACGCTATTCAGGATCATTTTATGAGCCTATAAACCTGGCCTGAATCTTTTGTGGATTAACCCTTTGTCCTTGAATAAGGACTTTCTTCAATCACGCTGACCAGGAAAATGTTATGGCGAATCTAACACATGCACAATTTACCCATCTCACGCCTAAAGAACTCACCAATCTCGTTTTGCAACTTATTAAAAAAAAAATTCGAGTACGTTCTATTCCACAAGATTTCGTACTTTCTTCTTGTAAATCTCGCAACTCGATTCATCTCTGCGTGCATGTCTTGACAACAAAAGCTTTTCCAGTTCACCAAACGTATACTGTAAATTGCAAGTATTACCACCGTCACTAATTCATTTTAATATTACTACTATTAAATCATGATTATAATAAAATTATCATCATCATTATTACAGTATTACTATTATGTAGTTATCATTGCTATTTTAAAATTATCATTATCATTATCATCATTATTTTTATTCTGTGCATGTCTGTTTGCAAAGAAAATAACGATACAAATATGTAAACGAATGAACTGAGAATATTAGTCAAAGAATAGAAAACTTTATCTAAGAGAGTAAAAACTACAACTTTAATTAATCCACATAAAGGGGAATTGTAATATGTAAAGAGAAAAGGCTTGGACTTGAACCCATGCCTTAACAAGTGTCGTGTCTAATCATCAAAATAAGGCATTTTTTTAAAAGCGATTTTTGGCTCTTTGTACTTTGCATACTTTCTTTCCTTTCAGGATAAAGTAAAATTCTTGGTAGGTGTTTAACACACTTTTACTTTTGAAGGCCAGTCATTGTCTTCTCCTGAATTTGAACGCGATCACGTATTCTGTTTCGTCTGCAGTAGAGAACACGACGAAACTCTGCCTTGAAAGCCTCGTTAGTGCCTGCATAAATGAATGGGTTAACTGTACTAGAAAAGAACAGCAAAAAGGTGCACACAAGTTGCACATTTCGTGGCACTACACTTGAAGTAAAACGTTGTATCATAGCTATGATCCAAAATGGAATCCAGCATAATCCAAATGCCAGGACGATAACTGCAAGAGACTTCGTAATTTTTATCTCTCTTATGCTCAAGTGGCCGTCTTGTCCTGCTCTTTGGAATGTGGTTATTAAGTTCATGTTATGTTGCTTAATTGTCTCAAACACTTTGTAATAACAGAAAATAGCCAAGGTGAATGGGAGAACGAGAAATAGCGACACCACCACGCAGTAATGTGTAATTTTAGCAGCTTCAGTTGGATGAACAATAGTGCACACAGCATAGCCAGGAATAAAGCCATAAGCCGTCCAACCGGCCAGCCTGGGAATCGCAACATACCCAGCAACGAACATCCATACCGCACAAACGTAAAGCTTTGAAAGGAATGGCGTGAAAATGTGGGGATAACTGCGTGACTTGACAATTCGAATATATCTGTTAATAGCCGCCAGGCCCATGGTGGTAGGGGAGACATACACAGAAAAAAGGGTGAAAAACGCGTGAAAATTGCACATGATTTTCCCATAGGGCCATTTCCCAGTTATCAGGACACCAACTGTTAGCAACATAACTGCGATGGAATTGAGAAGATCGCTGATTGCCAATGCAAAGACAAACACGTTGGTCGTTGTGCGAAGAGCTGGGTTTCTGCAAATCGAAATGCAAATCAGTAAGTTGCCTGTCGAACACACAATGGCCATGGTTACCAAAATCGCTGGCTCGATTACAACGAGTGCCAGAGGACGTTGTTCCATGTCTGGATACATCATTGACGTAAAAGTTATCAGACGAAGTGTGGTTTTTCGCTGACCTTAACAGCTCGCAAATATCGACGAAGTTTCGTAGTCGACGGTATCGTTAATTAGATCTTCACACCTGCAGACTTAGCATATTTTTGGATAAAGAGCACTGAACTAAAAGGGGGAATTATAGTACCTGCTAAGAGTTCTAATCATGTTTGACAGGTTTGTCAGAACATTTCAAGAAAATCGTACTCTTGCATAATGATAACAGCGACAAAGAGGACAGGAACGACAACGCTATGGTAGTTGTATTTGTCATAAGATTCGTTCAGATTTATTCGACAAATCATCTGCTATGTTAATCAGGTTGTGTAAACAAATTCCTGTATCTAACTAAACATGAAAACTTGTCTCCAGCTTCCTTAATGCTATTCGAAACTAGACAAAAATTAGAACACTCCTCAGACATTGTAATACAGTCTCATGGGCAAGATATTGAAAGAGTAACAAGTTTTTGTTACTTAGGGGTTACACTGGATGAGCACCTCTCATGGATTGGGCACGTTGAAATAATTTGTAACAAAGTAAGCAAACGTCTAGGACTCCTGTCCCGCATTCGACCCTATCTTACTCAAAAAGCTGCTAAATGTGTATACAACTGTCTTATAGAACCAATTTTTAACTACACTGAAACGGTATGGGGTGGACTGTCAAAAGGCTGCGGTAAAAACCTACAGCGTCTACAGAACAGAGCAGCGCGCATAGTACGAGAGGTCCACGACCGAAGAAGCATTTCAGATGTTAGGGTGGATAAACCTAGAAACACAGAGAACTATGCACAAGTGTATTTTAGTTTATAAATTTTTAAATAATCTAGCTCCCCCCTACTTTTGTGATTACTTCATAAGAAATAATCGTATTCACCGTTATAACACCAGAAACAGTAACGATCTTTGTTTACCCGCTCCTAAATTAAGTCTAGGAAAAAACACTTTTAGGTATTCAGGTTCGATCCTTTTTAACCCTTTGAATACGAAATAGACCATATTTATTCAGTTGTAATTTGGCGATACAAGCTTAACCTCACTTCGTTGGTCCTTATATGGAGCATCCGTTACACTATTTGCGGTTTTGAGACACCATGGGCTCAGACCTTGGGGTCACATGACCTAGATCAACAGTTCGTGTTTGGATGCGTTCAAATCCATTCGGTTTCTCGCTTTTTTGGCCGTTTATAAGCCATTTTCCCTCTACAGAAGCCCTCACGACGGCATCATTAAGCTGGATATTGGGTGGAGGCAAGCCTCTGAAGGACAACAGAGGTGAGAGATGGTTTCATGTAGAGTGGAGAGCCAACGATGCTTTACTGCCAGCTTGGCGAGTTCACAAGTGAAGTTGTCTCTTGGGCCTATCTGTGGATGGCTTCCAGGACCTACCAAGGCTATGTGGCCAAGTTTTGTCCGGTAAAAATTTCAATCGATGCGATATTTTGCTGGTAGGACTGGATGGCCCGACACGATTCTAATAATTCTTTGAAATGGAAATGATAGCAGTTGCCTTTTCAAGTTATGGCGGAATTACCCAGAATTCTTTTCGGGCATGAACAAGGCAACGGTTGTGTTCGCGACACTGGCTTTCGTCAAGTGGAGAAACAAGGGCTGGCAGATAAAGTGAGAAGGAATTTTCTTGCCAAACTCTAAGATCTGGCCCTGAGATGTGATTTGAACGCAAACTTTTGATTTTTTTAGCAATTTTTTATCTTCATGATCGACATGTTTTTGGTGTTTCTCTTGGAGCAAAATGCTGGACTTTGGGATTTGATGCCATACGAACGGTTCACTGCAATGAAAATCAGGAATCATTGTGGACGTTTTAGGTTGCAATAGGTGTCACATCAACGAGCCGGTACAATTTACACACTTACATAATGTTGTGTCTTAAGTTCGACAGAAACAAGTTTTAAAAGTAGTAACGGTATTATCTGGACATATGTGTTCACTTAGTATGCAAAGGATACTAATTAATAAATAATAAATATATATAATGATAAATTACCTAGAACATTGAAAGGAGCTGCATCACTCTCTAAGTTTAAGAACCTTCTCAAACAATATTTTACTAGATAAGATTTTGTATATTTTATTAGCTATTTATTCTACATGCTTGTTGTATTCTTACCTTGTAGTAGTTTTTAGACGGTGTTAGTTTTTTAATTATCACGTAGTAATCATTAATTACGCAAGGCTCCTATTGATACCAGCCCAAAGGGCCACCCTGCTCAAATAAAGATGACTTTGACTTTACGTTCATAGATTGCACTGTATCCGTGTGGATTAATATTCGTCTCACTACGCGATCATGAAAATATATATGCATTCTTTATAGCGTAAGGTCGTTTCTGCTATTGATGCATCAAAGGTAAAGATTTTAGTAATATCTCAAATTAGATGAAACACAAAAGGCTAGCTAGTGTAAACTGAGCCTGACGGGTTGTTTAATATAGTTTGACCGAAAATATAGATGCCTGCTTCAGACACCGAAGTCGTGCATAGTTAATCCTACCTCGGCAACCTCTAGCATCAGAGTAACAATTCATTTCAAATAAAAAGAAAGGATACCGGACATCAAAATTGATTTGAATTTACAAACAGTTCGGGAAATTAGCACTTTGAGGGATAAGACATACGTTAGTCGAAAAATGTCCTCAGAACACAGCGTAAGCTTCCAACAGAATTTTTCGCTTTGAAACTGCTTGTAAATACAATAGAAATAAAAAATGCATTGTTGGTAGAATACATCCAGAGGCTAGGGAAAGGTTTCGAAAGCATAATCAGACAATAATAAGATGTCGTGCTCGTTGTAACTTTAACAAATGATTTTGTAAATATGTCTCGCAAGAATATTACTGTACAGAAAAAAAAAATACCAAAACAAAACAAGAAAAGAAAGCCGACTTGCTTTCCGAAGAACACCTGGCACACGGGCTCTGTTTCTCCTAATTTGACGAACGGAAAAAAAAAAAAAAAAAGAAAAAAAGAAACAGGTTTAATCATCTAAAATAATGTTTGAAATTTGTTAAGCCTACTTTTGTTTTAATTAGCACCGTCAAGAATTTCAAAAGCTGATGTTGCAACAACAACAAATTTAATATTTATATTGAGCATAATAAATGTAAAATATGATCAAATACGATCAACGAGTCCAAAAGAGTAATTTTTTTTTTAATTCAGATCGAGATATATGGATAGTTTTCAAAACTCTATTCAGTTATAGTGATATCAGATACCAGGAGACTAAACGGAATTAATTGATTCCTGATGAAAGATCGGCGCTAGAGAATTCGATTAAAATATTGAAGTCTTTGACTAGTTTGACGAAATAAGAGCAACAATGCTCGCGGTCGGTAAGCCACAGGTAGTCGAGGAGAGTAGTGGTTTAACGCATAACAGAAAATTTCACCTAAATCTATCAAGAATACAGCTGCAGTGCAAAAAAAAAACTGACAGAATAGTAAGTAATTACTGTCGACAACGTGTGACTAATTATCCATATCATGTCGATAAGATAAGAAACGAGGTTTACATACAAAGGAAGATACATACAAAGGCAGATAATTATCAATCACTGAACTAATAGATTTTAAATTCATAAAAAAGGGAAAACTAGATATCAAAATACTTTAACTAAACGATTACAGCCAACTATAAAGTATATTACTTCAGGTCTGTAAAATTACCAAGACTTTCGAGAAAGGGGCCTCTGGCTTGCTCGTCTGGGTGTGAGTAGACCCGGGTAGGACTGGAGAGGACTGATGTCGGTGTGGTGACTTCCGTTTCAACAAACTGAGCGGAAGTCATCATCAGTTTCAAAACATGGAAGATCAGGAGAGACTAAAAGATCTAAGGAGGGAATATTTAACTTATGGGTGTTTAGAAAGTTCGAAAGATTTTTTTTTCCTTCAAGGAAAAAACAAAATTTAAAATTATCATGTTCAGCAAAAGGCTCCCACGTCGCGAGATAAAACCGTCGCAGGTGTTACTCGAATCATAGATAATCAGGCATGCGCAACTCTTAAGTCTTCAACCAGCCAGCTGCACTGCACAAATAAGTTTTCTGAAAAATATAATTAGAGATAAGTTTGTGATGTGCGTAGGTTGGCAGGATATACACAGACGAACTTGAGTCAATCACTCATTAACGTTTCACGTTTTTCACGTTATTGAGTCAACGGTTTTGAACATTTGGATGTCAGACGAAACATATTTTTAAAATAAAACTTATCGCTTTTCGGGCAAAAAAAGCTCTCGTTAAGTATTCAGAAATGGGGAATAGTGTAATTATGAAATCGAGTCGGGGAGATATGCATATTCTATTCGAATCTTTTTAGATTTACCTTTTTTTTTTTTTTTTGTAGATGCTGGCAATTAATTTCTCAAATTCCAAGCAGGTTTGAAGTCTTAGTCGAGGGAGAGTGTTTGGTAGAAGTTTCTTTCACACTCTTTAACGATCTACCTCCTAAATATGTATTAAAAAAAGTTGTTCAGAGAAGACCGTCTAAAGCGAAATGAATTAAGGCGAATCTCACCCTAGAAATGGGCAATTTCAGAAATAGTAAAAACTATAGTCATCCAGAGATATAAAGATGTAACAGACAGTTAAAGTGACGAGATAACATAAAGAGTGTTAAGGGGGAAATAAAGAATCCGAGAATGACGTGCACGAAACAAATCATGTTAAATGCGAAGCTCAGGATAATGAGACACAAAATTCATATTTTTGCAAGGAAATGACGGCCTTCAATTAAACCTTTTGTTTTTGCTGAGAGCGTTTTAACAACGCCTCTTATGTCTCCTTCCAATGAGAAAAACCCTGCGCTGATAAATCATACCTATCAGGAAAACGTTTCCCACGATTTCACACGAAACGCGCCATCCTACGCAAACGGGCTTGAATCAAAGGTGGTTCGTACTATGCGAACAGACGATACATTCTTGCCGATGGCTAGTATTAAATTTATTGCTAAATAAACATTTTTATCGGTTTCTCTGTCGTCCTGTTGTCTAATGACAATTACAACCCTTAATTGCAGCGTAAGCGTCGCTGATGACTTTCCGAACGGCGACTCGCTTCTCTCCGTGCCGCCAAAAATAAACAGCAAAGTTCAAAACTGCGTTCAACATCATTATTACCTCAATGAAACGCCAAACTATGGCACGAAGTACTGGGTCGACAACAATCGATTCTAAGACGAAGTAGTAGCCCATGGCTGGAGCAAAACATAAGATAAACATTGCTACTAATACGCCGAATGTTTTTGTAATTTTTCTCTCATGAACTCGTCTTCTTTCTTCTTCCGGATTTGGATTTGGTCCGACAACGACACTTCTAAGACGACGAATACGAAAAATAATCCTTACACAAGTGAAAAGTACAATTACACTGCTGAAAACTACTGACACGATTACCAGCGCCAGATAATCAATCATTCCTGTGAAAACACATACGCTTAAAAACACGCGAAATAGCGCGTATGTACCAAAAGCAATGACGATACGCTTTTTGGTCACCAATTGCAAATACCGCGCACCCTTAAGAATCGCTATGTAGCGATCGATAGAGATAACAGCGATGTTCTGTAAAGTGCTATCGGCTACTAAGGTCACTATACCAGTGACGATATGTTCCAGTGAACAAGTTATCGAAGGACATACCAGGAAGAATATAGCGTCTGATATGATCAGCGGCTGCATTACGACACCATTAAACAGGCCCACTGATGCCAAGCTTAGCAAGCACATGTTCAGAGGAGTTTGAAGAGCTGGTGTCTTGGCGTACGCTGCGATCCAGAGAGCGTTACCCATGACAGACACCACAGAAAGACCACAGGTTAGAATCACAACCAGCATCAGGAGTGGCCAGTATAGGAAACTCGGCTCAGAGCATGATGTTGAACCCGGATGCAAAGGCCAGGTACAGAGTGGCTTGCTGAAGTTCGGAACCGACATTTTGATAGGAGTAGCGTTTAAATCACGCATTGAAATCGTTTCTCAAAGTATGTTTGTTCTGTTACAAGAAACCACAAGTTCTTTGGGTCCAAGAGACCTTCTAAGCAATGCTTCGTTTGTTTGTGAGAAATGCCAGTTGTTACGTAACTGAAGGCCCTTGAAGTGATGTTTTGGATATTGAATACTGCATCAAGGAAGCAAAAAAAATTAAATAAAAATAAATGTTTGTCTCTATAACGGCAACTAGAATTTAAAATGATTAGATCTACACAGAATTACATTTTAGGACAAGCATTCGAGGAAGGTAACACCCAAAAATAAATAAATAACTACATAAATAAATAAATAGAGAAACACTGTCGTTGCATGTCTGCGGTTTTCGTTGAAAAGCGAAGACATAGACAAAAATAAACCTTTATAAACTTGCTTGTTTTTTTGCTATTATTGATTTTCGTCAAAAATTCAAAGTTTCGGCTTGCAAAAAGACCAGGAGAAGGTTGTGTACTTCTGTTTAAATTGCCAAAATTATTTCGGAGTCAAATGTCATTACGAAACGCAAATAAAAACATGTTTGTGGGAAATAAGTTTCATTGATGGTATTACCTGGAAAAAACCCTTTTCAGAATTCATGTGCTGGTCAGCTCTCTCAAAAATACCAAGTAAATCTTCCTCCAATTCCTGACCGGGTACAGCAAGTGAAAGGACGCCAAAAACCTCACCGAAGGATATAATCCACCCACAGAAGACCCCTAATATTCATGTTTCTAAGGGAAGGCAACTTCTGTTTTATTCAAATTCTGTTTCGTGCAAAACCGGATCCCTGCAAAAGAGGCTTTTGTGTTCTAAACTTTCACCTGTGTTGAGTACATGTATGGAAACTTTTAAAATAGAATTTAAATGCTTTTCGACACTTCGATAAGTCGCTCAAAGATCTCAAGTGCGGCGCGCAGAGTTCGGCAAAATTCTGAGCTTTTAATTTAAGATTATAGACAGAATTATAATCGTCACAAACCACGTAATTTCGTGGCTCCAAATACTAACAGTTGTACTGTTCTTTTGTGCGCAGATCTTTTACATTTGCCTACGTAACAACATACATACATCCGTTCATCTCATTCATGTCCAGTAACACTCGGTCGCCAAATAATTAACATAAGTCCTTCGGCTGATTGACTTTGCCCGAAATAATCAGACTCCCGATATTTTGCGGGGACTCTTTGGACGTTACAGAGAATATGGATCGCATTAAATTCTGTTGATATCATTCATCAATGCCTCGCTAGCAACATGTTCTAACAGCCTTAAATTGAACTTTAGACACTATGAAATACAAGTTTCGAATAATTACTCTAAGAAGTAAACCAAAACTGTAATTTGAAATCAATCGCATTTACTAGGTTTATCTAAAATGCGTTCGTTATTCGTATTACATATTACAGACTTGGTCAACAGTAGAATTCTTTGTTAATACATGTACTTCAGAGCTAAATTGTTCATACTCATCGTAGCTACGAGATAAACGTGTTAATGATACATACAAGAAATTATATCAAAACATTTTGCTGAGTTTATTCTAACAGCTTCACTTGAATGACAACAATATGATTTGATGCTCACTACACGTTGTATTTTAACGTCGGAAGGCGACAATAAAATCGAGAATTAAGTTACTTCTTGTTATATGTTGGTCTACCTGTGCCCTTTTTACCATATAAGGAAAACTTCGTGGTGAGCTCGAGCGAGCAATAACTGAGAACGACTAACCATCACTGTTACTGTGTTTAGTGGTAGTTTATTTAATGTTACACTTTCGAATATATTACACTTCTCGTTATTTCATGAAAAGCATGTCGAGGTAATACATAGTTGCAATCAAAATGTTTCGTGTCTATTTAACAAATTATAACTAATTGTGGTTTTTAGCGTTGGTCTGTTCACTTATCGACAACGACATTCGTCATCAGTCATCGAAATGTTGCAGACCACAACTTTCTGATCACTTTGATGAAAAATATGAGTACAGACCATATATGATATGATATAAGTACAGACCACGCTAAAGCACTGGCGATTTGTTCTTTTATGACGATATGGACGCCACACTGTTTAGGCCGACCAGCGGCCGAATGAACGAATTGCGAACTGGTATAATCACGGTATCTCTTTTCGATGCAGTGGATGGAAGAGCAAATTAACGGCAATATAAAAAAAATAATAGTTATAATGCAAAAAAATAAAAAGACAACAATGAAACAAATGGGAAAGCATGTCAATCAACAGCTTAAGATGAATTGGAGGGCACTCATACATGAAGTCGAACAAAAATAAATCGAACAAAAAATTTTACTTTTTGCGTGTCGCACAAAACGAGCAGAACTCTCCTGATATAATTGAGCATAAGTCTACAGACTCATTGACATTCCAGCAAACCACTTGATTCCATTCGCCATCATGGTCAAACACATCCATCTCCACTATTTCAGTACTGTTGTTTTCCCCCGATTCCGAGTCTTTCTTAAAAAGGGAGCAGTTTAGATACTTCAGGATGGAGAACGTCTTCGGAAACACTATACAGTCATCCTTTTTTCCTTTAGGCTGAACTGAAATGCCAAATTTACTCCTTCGCATGAAATTCTTGAAATCCTCTCTTTCCATGATATGCCAAATCAACAAAAAATTGTTATAAACGCCACGTTTAGAATCTTTCTCTACCAGTTTCTCCATCACGGGGACTTGGTACGTTCCATCCTTTAAGGGTATTTTAAGACGCTCGATTGCCTCGATTTGGGACAAAATGTGCTCTCTTCCCTCATCGGTGTCTCTTACCATGAGAAGAAGTTCAATAAGGGTAAAAACCTGATCCTCGATGGCCTCCGGTTGCTTAAAAACTGGTTTACTGAAAGATTTACGTGGGTTCAACAAATTAGATCTCTGGAACAGGGCTGGCTCAGCAGATTGGGGGTGCAGAGAGTATTCCATAGAAACCAGTAGAGGATGTTGCATCGGTAGGTCAGAGCTGGTTTTTTCACTTTTCAAAGTTTCCAAATCCTTCCTGATCAATTCAAGGATCTCTAGGGTCTTTTGGCCAAGTTGGTGAAGCTCCCATTTCTCCTCGCTTTCCATCAGAACGTTCAAGAACAAGGTCTTTAGCGTGTAGGTTCCAATGACTGCTTTGTATTCCATCGTGTACAGGTCCAGTTGAGACTCAAGGAAAGTTTGAATAAGATACTTCAAAACACGATAGCAACGTTTTTCGACCGAGTCGAGCGGGAGAGAGCTAAGCTTCGATAACTCCCATGTGGACTCTGATCTTCGTGAGCACGAGATCGTATTGATCGACCAGAAATCGAAGAGAAGTTGCAGAGGTTCAGAGTTGGGTGCACTATGGGGAATCTGGATGGCAAAGCAAATGTCCACTGACACAAACCTTTCTGAACCCTCAGCATCAGTAAACTTAAGGATTTGGAGGTATGTTCTACCTGAGGGGTATTTCAATCGGGCCACATGTTGCCACATGGTGAATTTCTTAACCTGTGACTGCAATGATCGATGAATCGCTTCAGACACCATGGCGGAGATTTCATCTCTCCAAGGACTCTTGCCATCTTTAAAAATTAGTTGATTACTCCTCCTTTGTTCGTTTTCCTCTTGATCGCACCAATCAGGGCAAAGAATGTCTTCCATGAAACAGAGCTCCTTCATGTTCAAAACAAGCTTAGTCGACTGAATGTTCATGTCATAATTATCTGCACAAAAAGGTTTACCATCTTTCCACACCAATTGTTCTTGCAATTCAGTTAAAATAAAAACGTAGTCAAATTCATCCGCTTGTCCAATCTTAGTACCTTCCACCATACTCCCCCCCTGTTGGACAACAGCTTTGTGAAACAAACGGTACTTACCAGAAAGGTCCAGTAACGTACCTTGTATGATTTGGTTCAGCTCTTCTCGGATAATTTCAGAGTTTTCACCGTCTGGAAAGTTTGCTTTTGTGTCAGCGAGCCCCGTTAAGAAAAGGTCAAGCTGATTTGGGCAAGCCATGGTTACGGAGTCTTCACAAGGTATTTTTGAAGCCATTCTACACTGAATCGTCAGATCTAAAATAAATTTGAATCGATAGCTTTACCTCTTGATCTTGTAATTTTAAAATTCAAACCTTTAATTCAGCCTGATAATTCCCTCGCAATTTAAAAACCGAAAGAAAGAATCATCTTCACGAATCATCACTCATATGTTCAAGAATCATCACTCATATGTTTCATATGTTTGTTGTTGTTCGAAAGAAAGTTGTTGTTGTTCGAATCATCACTCATATATTCAAGAATCATCACTCATATGTTTCATATGTTTGTTGTTGTTCGAAAGAAAGAAGTTGTCAAAAATACAAGATACAATCATTCTAAACATTATATTGAAAAGGAAAACCTCATAAACATTTACTTTCCACGCACATAAACATACGCTTACTACTAAACTAGTTTCGTCTACCGACCTCTTCAGTTGTTTGCAATTGCGATGTATTGTTAAAAAATTCAAATCTCAGGTGAATTCATATAACATTGCACGAGGAATAACCTGGTATCTAGTTAAAGAAAGACGCTAAAGTAAAACTGATAAAACAATAACAGCGCTAAAGTAAAACTGATAAAACAACAACAGTAAAAAATAACAGCAGACTAGAATTCGGTTTCACTGTGCAATAGTCATGTGATAAAGTGAAAAAAAAGAAAAAACAGTAAGAAAACGACGAAAGTAAAAAGCATTCCAATAGCACGTTTTTACCACACAAAACCTAAGGTTGTGTCAGGTCACTGAGAAAAAAAGGGTGAGAAAGGTAGAAAAACGAATCATTTTCTTTTCTAATTTCCTTCCGTTTACTCGATATTCGTTTTCCATCTTCCAGCCCTTCTCTTCCAATGGTGAAACAGTTGGAGGACTTTTTCAACGGAGAATCCATAAAAGTCAGAAATAAGTATCTCAGTTTGTAAAGAAAACCTTGAATCAGTGCCACATGTCCCTTTAGTAAAATTCTGCTACAAGAAAACTACTTCTATAGGGTGTGGACAAAACCTGGCCTAGGCCATGGCCTACCCTGTGGCCTACCCTGCGGCCTACCCTGTGGCCTACCCTGTGGCCTACCCTATGGCCTACCCTGTGGCCTACCCTATGGCCTACCCTGTGGCCTACCCTGTGGTCTACCCTATGGCCTACCCTATGGCCTACCCTATGGCCTACCGGTGGTCAGATTTTTAAGAACATAAAAATAAAATCAGTAAGAGTCGAACGAAAACGCTGGTGTACAATTATCTGTCTCTGAAAAGGGTGTACTAAGAGGTCACTAACACGATTTTCAACGTCTGAGGGAACGAAACACTGCAAATATCACAGCACTCAACCATAACGGTAGGTTATGGGGAAGGGGAGAGGAGGGGCCAATATTGCATGGTCGCAGAGGATATACAAAATGGCGGCTTTATGATACAGGCTGTCAGTTGGTAACATATAATGGAGTGCTGTGTAAAAATGTAATGAACGTCGTTATATTGGAGAGCATACACATCCAGGTAAGGAAACGCAAACATTACGTGCCAGGCCAGTTTTTTAAGTGCCCTCCAGTGCTGTAGAGTATTGCATTTGCAACGAGCTCCCCGGGAAACGCACGCATCGCCGTTGTAAACATTTCGCAAACTTTACTTGCTTTTCCAAAGAAAGGGCAGTATTGCATTAATTTAAAGGCTGATAGTTTCGAAAGAAACTGTTTGGGGCTGCGTCGGTGGGAGTAACGAAATAATTTGGATATATCAACAAAAGTTGAAATGGTAAATTGGCCACCGTAATGATTACAAAAGCTGACGTTGATTACAAAAGCTGAGGGAGAGCTGATATGATGATGTTTGCCCAAAAGTTGCGTTTAACCGGCTTCTGTTCCTCGATTTCCTTATTCTATCAGAAAGTTAAGAAATTTTGATCGGAATGTGGCCGCCAGAACAGCAGAAGAAAGTCGTTGGTAAGACAGTACTCAGGAAAACGTTGAAAGGTTTCCAGCAATGCTATCCTTTTAAAAATCTGACCACCGGTAGGCCATAGGGTAGGCCACAGGGTGGGCCACAGGGTAGGCCATAGGGTAGGCCATAGGGTAGGCCACAGGGGACGCCACAGGGTAGGCCATGGCCTAGGCCAGGTTTTGTCCACACCCCTTGTATAACGTACGTCACGTTCTGAACAATGAACTGTCGCTATACACTTGTCTCCGCGATCGACTTTTTGCTGAGTGATTACGGTGCTTAACAGAACTTGACACAATTCAGAATTTGAAAACGGCTCATATTCATTTCATCTCTTTCGCTCCCTTGATCTCTGTCAACAAATTTGAAGTTTAACAAATACTTTCGGAAGGCATTCAAGCTGCTTGCAAACGACAATTTGTTCTATGCATCAGTTGAGGTTTCTACCTCGAAAAGCCAAGCTCCGAACAATATATTTTTAAAGATTTTTTGCAGACCCTACCTTAACGTTTCTATATAATTGATGTATACCTCGTCAACTCTTGCTGTGTTCCTTTTGTTGCTTGAAACCGAAATTGATCAGTCTCAAGTCCGTTTGATGACATTGACCGTCAAAACTTATTGCTGCGTTGCGATACTTCGCCTCATTTCGCCACAGCGGACTTCACAGCTTACCACTAATCAGCAAATTGTTGGCTCTGATGTCGTTTCACTCAAAAGCGACCGTATAGTTCGCCTCAAGATCACGTAGGATCTTTCCTTGTTGTTAAATTATTACTTCCGTACTGCGCGTGACAAGTCTATGCGCTCTACTCGGCTCCAAGCTCCCACAAACGATACGTAACACCTTCACCAACACAATGTCACGCAACACTTCATCTTCTTATGGCGGGAATAATTAAATGGCGACCAATTCGATAAGCTTGAAGTTTTTGCCTCGTCCTCTGCGAAGAGCTTTGCTTGATTTTCAAAAAGAGGGTGTTCGATTTGGAATAAGAAAACAAGGAAGGTAAAACAACCAATGAAGTTTATGAAAACCCAATGCATATCTTAAAATGATTCAATGTTATTGCTTGTACTGAACTGTCCCGCATGAAATTATGCGTCCTAATTTAAACTGATTTAAATTACGAATATATTTTATATAAATGTGCTTGTTAGCTTACACCGAAACTCATTTTGATTTGTGTTTATTTTTCCGTGGCTATTCACATTACAGATGTCTGATTGGAGACGAGGTATGTTCGAGTACTTTTGCTTCAAATGATGAATTAAATTGATCCCTTGTTCCATACAAATGAATCAATTACCTTGTAAATAATTAGGCGAGGGTATGCAAAAGGCTTCTTACAATTTCGATTCATCGACTGATCAAGAGTTAGATACTCTCTACAACTTCAATTCTTTGTCAAACAGATAGATTTGACAATCAAGAAATTTGCCAAGGGGACATAATTTATAGTTGGAATCAAACACTAAATTGTCTTTGCTAAAATATAGTTAGCCTTCTAACTCCTGTTAGTGACTAAGGCAGAATTTCTCCCTACGTTAGCCATACAATGTCAAGCAGAAAAGTGTTGAGAAAAAAAAAAAAAAAAAAGGGATAAGTAGTTAATCCAGTGCCAAATTCTCCAACCTAACATCACAACAACTGTATGGCAGACAGTAAGAAGAATTATTAGGGATATCTTGGAAATGAAAGGACAGCTGATTTAAATCCATAACTGTGATTATGTCATAATATAAATTTGTGCAGATGGGACTCGGGAAAACCCTTCAAGCAATCAGTATCGCATATTATTACAAAGATGCCTGGCCACTGTTGATTGTGGTGCCATCCTCTGTCAAGTTCTCCTGGATTGATGAGATTGAGAAATGGCTGCCTGAGTTTGAACCACATGATTTGAATCTCATAAGATCAGGCTGCGATATCAGGTTTGTAATGAATGTTATGTGAGGCAAGAAATGTCCCAGAAGCATTATGTTGTTTATTAGGTGACTCATCTGTCTTTAAAATTCATGACTGATAGAAGGATGAGAAATTCTGCTGCAGAAAAACTTCAAGGTTGTTATTAGAAAATGTAATAAGAAATTTTTTGGATGTATGATCTGAACTGAAAAGGCAGCTTAATTGAATTAAGCTTGTGTGAGGTCCATGACCCATGAGCACCCATGAGTGTATTTACCCATAAGCCCTTGCAGTAAAAAAGAAGAAGACCAGAGAATAAAGAAAGCACATGGTTCAATAGTTTCAAAGTTTATTCGGCGACTAAATGACAAAATTGGTGTTTCTGGACTTTTCGATTTTTCCACATGAAACGACGACCGTTTTCCCTTCTTTCAGCTGATTAGCCCTGCCAGAAACACCAATTTTGTTACTCGGTCGCCGAATAAACTTTGAAACTATTGAACCATGTGCTTTCTTTATTCTCTGGTCTTCTTCTTTTTTACTACAATGGCTTATGGGTAAATACACTCATGGGTGCTCATGGGTCACGGACCTCACACTTACTTTGCAAACAGGTGCATGTTGAAAGAAAATTTCCCTTCTAGGTGGGTTGGGAGGCATGCGCCCATGGGAAAAAATTAAAATAATTGAAACTCTCAGAGACAAGATTTCACGCATTCTGGGGCACTTTTGAGTACCTTTTGTAGCCACTCATTGCTTCTAGAATCAGTTAAAAAATATTTATTTTCTGTGGGTTTCCTACTGTCTGCCTTCTTTTGACAACCCTGAGAAAGACCTTGTTCCTATAGTCTTTCACCAAAATAATTTTTTTAAAAACATAAACAGCTAACTAACTGAAATAAACCAAGAAAACATACGAAAAAAAGAAAAAAGAAAGAATAAAACCTATTTAAATAAAAAGATCCTTTCTAAGAAGGTCTGTCCTGTAGTAAACAACTTTTAAAAATTAAATGTACATGTGCTTAAATCAGCACTTTTTGATTTCTTTTTCAGTAACCTTGGAAAGGCCATGATTCATGTTGTGGGTTATGGTCTACTGAGCGTAGCAACCTCTAAGTTGTTGCTTGAAGCTCTGGAAAACCATAAGTTGAATATTGTCATACTTGATGAATCACATTACTTAAAGAACAGGCAGTCAGTGCGCACAAAGCATCTGCTTCAAATCTGCAAGAAAGCCAAGCATGCCATTCTGTTGAGTGGAACTCCTTCACTAGCTAGACCTAGGGAGGTTTGTGAAAGATGCTTTAGTTGGACTGTGAATGTATGAAAATCATATATGTGAACTGCAGATTAAGAAATGAATATCAAAGTGATCTTAATTGCAATAATGAAAATTAATAGAAAGTTGTGAAATTAAAGGCCTGAAAGAAAATTCATGAATCCATGATATTGGTTCATAATAAACCTGTGAAGTGCTACATAAATGACTGTAAACATATGCCCCAGTTTGTCTGGTTGGCTGTTTTTACTTGACAACATAGCATTGACATTTTCTTTCTTCTTTCAATGAATTAAGCTATTTCCTCAGCTGAACATTGTTTGTCCAGGCAAGTTTGGTTCCTTCAGTCATTTTGTTAAAAGATACTGTGATGCACGGGATGTATTTTTCAGAGGGAAGAGGGGTTATGACACAAGGTAATGTTACCAATTAAGTGCACTGTATATCATCATGTAAAATTTTGCATTTTTAATGTTTTAATGTGTGACTTACAAATTCATTGATTACTTGATTGATTCATTAATTAAGATTGATTTAAATATGAAAGTGATCTTTGCAGTAATGAACACTACTTAAGCAGTGTTGAAAATAAGGCCTGATAAAAAATTCATGCCTGAACATGATTTGAACCCACAACCTCTGTGATACCAGTGCAGTACTGGTATCACAGTGTAATTTTTGTTAGCTCTACCAACTGAGCTAACAAAAATTAAGCCAACTGGGAGATGATCATTATGTTGGTTCCTAATAAACTCATGAAGTGATGAATCAATGACTGTGATTAGTATAATTTCAGAGCTGAGCAAAGAGTTTCCAGCAATCTGATTGGTCGAGCGGTTCCTTATATGACACTATATAAACCGCTCCACGCGGTTTATATAAAATGTTAAAAATTATAAAATGTTAATAAATGTGTTACTAAAATGTTATGATTTTAGAAATTTCTCTGTTGTTCAGCTCTGAAATTATGCTAAAACAATTATTTGCCTCAGGTTTGGTGAATATTGTTGAATAATCCCCTCAACTTCATCTCAGGGATTATTCGATGATATTCACCTCCCCTTCGGCGAATAATAGTTAAATATATGAAAATCATATGTGAATTGAGGTTGATGAAATGAATATGAAAGCAATCTTGGCAGCATAAATGAACACTACTTTAGATTGATTCAGTAAGTATTCTAAATTGTTGTCAATTATACAATGACTTTTTACCCATCTGATTTAACCCTTTCACTTCTGAGATCTCTATAGTAATTCTCCTTACTGTTTGCCATACAATTCTTATAACATTAGTTCAGAGAATTTGGTATTGGATCAACTAATAATCCCCTAATTGACATTTTTCTTTATTCTCGTCACTTGTCTGCTTGATATATTGTATAATTTTTTTTTTGATATTGTAAGGAGAAATTCTGTCCTGATCTATGTTAGTCCAGTGAATCATTACAAGCTTCAAATCAAGGCAATAAATCATGAGCAGTTTGATTTAGATTATAAACCTCTTCCTATTAACAAATTAATTTTTTTCAATCAACAATTGAATGACACTTTTCTCTTCACAGTGGTGCATCAAACCTTGATGAGCTGTATCATCTCCTGAAAACCCATGTCATGATAAGACGTCTTAAGAAAGAGGTTGGTTTACTTTATGTAGTGCATGAAATTAAACAATGTTAGAATGATACAACTACTACTACACTAGCTACTACTACTGCTACTGCTACTGCTACTGCTACTGCTACTGCTACTACAACTACTACTTATGGTAATTATGATTTTATGTGACTCTCTCCTTTTATAGTAGATTAGCAATTTCATGTAATTTTAGAATGTAAATAAGACTTAGGCTAGCCACGGTCAATGCCTAGCCTGAGTGAGTAGGATCGGCACCCAGATGTGTATACATAATTATACTGCCATGATGATGATAATAATAATGATTAGGATTATTGCCATAGTTCACTCAATATAACGAGGTGCTTTAAGATTGAAATAAGGGATATTAGATGTTTTATTACATTTAAGCATTTCGATAGTGACGTATGAAACCTTTAGTATTCTGTTTGAGGATTTTGCTACACAGAAATTAAGTGTAGGACTTCTATTACCAGGGTTTCATAATTATTAGGAGTTGCTATTATAGGAATTTTAATTGTAAGGACTTTGGTTGTTGCATTGATTGGTTACGGCTTGCTGGCCAATCATTGTCTAGGATATCTGGGCATCCAGAAGTTTTTACTGCCATAATAACAATGATATCAATTATAATATTAGTGATAATGATATTTGATAATTAATGTGCTTTCCACTCATAAAACTAGCTTAAAAATGAAAATCCATTAAATGAAAATACATCCTATATCCTAAAAAAATAAAAAAACTAGATTACAGAAATATGATGCAGAAAGAGGCTAATTGTAGATCAAAATCTTACCAAAATAAATGTGTCTTTAAAGTAGATTTAAAAGTGGCTTGAGTGACTGCAACTTACATGTACTTCAAAGTCTAGGTGCAGTAGATGTAAAAGATATATTCCCAACTTTTTCTTCAGTCTGGCACTCTGTTATGTAAGAAGTATACTAGCATTCAATATACACTGAGTAACTTAATTAAGGAGACTGTGAAAATTTCCCTCTTTATTTCAATATAGGTGCTGACTCAGTTACCACCAAAGAGAAGACAAAAAGTGATTTTTGACATCTCAGAGTCCAACAGTAAATACAACACAGTGAGTCAGATTACAGGCAACAGCTATGAATGTGCCACTGTTAACTTACGGGACTGATTAATCTGTCATCCTATTATCATTATTATAAACTTTCCTTGCATTCTGTAGAGATTAATAGGCGTATCTAAACAACGGATTAAACCAGATTACACCGCGGTCCTTAACTCTCTGACTCCATATACTCTCTTCTTCTTCTTCCTATCCTATAATAGTCTTTCATATATCCTGGCATACACTACACATTCTCCTGATGAAATGAATGCATGTATGGTATTGATAAATATTTCCATTCTGGAAATTTTAATTATTGCAGAGGTTATCCTTTTTAAGTGCCTTGCAATTCCTTGTAGTTAATGCCATACTGTGCACAAAGCTGATGACAATTTTCTAATTTCTCAATTCATCTATTAACTCAACAATACACTGAATGTAGAAATCATGGTAATTTTTGCTGATCAACTTCTTGCCTCCTTTGCATGTTCCATACAGAATTTAATGTGTTTGGATTGACAGGGGTTTCATTAAGGGCCTGGGCACTGGACAAATTGCTTGGTTGTGAGGACTTGGTTTGACCATCTATAGAAACATTCATATTCTTATAAAAAAGTTCCACACAAAAATTTTTGCCTGCCTGTGAAAACTAGTTTCCCTCCTGCTGAAAACATTGATAAAACCCCTGATTGACAGCCAGAATGGTTGACCAAACATTCCTGTGCTCTTGTCCTGTTGTTGTCCAGTTGAAATATATATTCTAAATAAATACAGTCTATGTATGGGTGTGTTCCACCAAATGTTTAGGAATTGAAGCAGATCATGAAAGACTTCAGGAAATGTTCTGCCATTATTAATGGGTCAATTGCAGATGATCAGTCAATTGAGTCACCTCTGACAGAAATCAGACGCCTATCAACGCTTGTTTATCACTACACTGGCCTTGTCAAGGTAAGAAAATTCCAGAGTTTGGCTGGACTCCACTTCTATGGCGCATTTTTCCCACTCATTAACTAACTCTTTCACTGGCAAGATCTCATCAGTAATTCTCATTTCTGTCTGCCATACCATTCTTTCAGGACTTAACATTAACGGTAGCCGACTAGCCACAGAGTAGTAGAAATTCAGTTTTGGCTGGTGGTTTTCGATTTTCATTAGCCAGTTTGGCTAGTTAACAAACTGAAATTGTTGTAACACCTAAGTTGTCACTAGCCACCTGGCTAGTAAGTTGAAAAGTTAGTGTCCAGCCCTGTCTTGTGATGTTAGTTTGGAGAATTGAATTTTGGATCAACTGATAATAAGCTAAATGATACTGTATTTTTCTTTATTCTCATTACTTGTCTGCTTGATATTGTATTATTTGATCAATTTTAAGGAAAAATTGTGTCTTGATCACTCGTGGTAGTTGAAGTAGATGCGATGCATGTAATATGTTTTAAAATCAAGGTGTGTCTGTATGCTCTCGGTTAAAGGCGTGCTAATTTGATGTGGCTTTTGTTTCTGCCATCGACTCAGCGACGCGCTACGTCATGAAACGAACCTAACGAAGTCATTAGAATGAACAACAGTTTGAATACCGGACATACAGTGCCGCTTAAAAGTAAGTTAGCACCGTCTCGAGAGACGCGTCTCGTTTTTCTCGAGACGCGTCTCTCGCTTCTCTCATCCTTTTTCATTCTCAATACCTTGTACGCCTAATTCTTTCCTTAAGATTGGTCCAGTTCTGAAGTACATTGAAGACTTGGCTCAGGGAATGGATGGCAAATTTATTGTGTTCTTCCGTCATCGCCTTGTACGTCAAGCGATCGAGGCAAAGTTGGTGGCCTTGAAACTAAAATATATTTGCATTGCGGGTGATGTTCCATCCGGAATCAGAGGGGTAAAATATCCGTTAATACACAGTATGCTCTTGAAATTGCTCGGCACGTGTCCATGTCTGATAGCTAAAGGGCAGGATGCATCAAGAAGCAAGTCCAAGAGACTATACAATGCAACGTTTTCATGTAATCAGGGTTGTCGTTAGGCGCTGACAGCCGGCGAATTGAAAGAGGCAGTCGCCGGCTGAATTTTCGCTGGTAATCGCTCGACAGACGAGTCTTGATTTTTTTTACAGTTTAAGTGAAAAAAAAAAATACCTTGCCGTTTGAAAACAAAAAGTTGAAATTAAATACTGAACTACATCTAAGCTACAGAATTATTAAAGGTGAAATGAAGTGTTGCTTTGAGTTCACTGGTCTTCAATGATTTGTAGTGTCTCTCTCTGTTTCGGATCGCGATTTTGTAAACTCAAAGCTTGGTAGAGTTGGTAGTCTCGCAGACAAGATATTGCAAACGACTGGTCACAGCCTGCTGAATGGCTTCCTCAACCGCCAAGCCATTTTCTTAGCTATGCCACTGTATAACTAGACACTTTTTGTCTCCTTGCAACGTGTTTTATCGATACTTTTTTTTTTCATTATATGCATGTGTTTCCCACTCTTAGCGCTTGTCCACTTCTGTCCTATGAACCCTAACAACCAGGATGCAATTCGATGAGGTTCCCACTTTGAGCAGTAAATTGTGTTTATCTGTTACTAAAAGAATGATCTTCTCAGGAAAAAACAATCGTCAATACGAGAGAAGTGAGGTCTTTGTTTTCATGCTTTTTTGTTGTTGTTGTTTAAGGTAATGATCTATGTGTTTGTTATAGGAATTAGTTCATTCATTTCAAACCGACACACAAGTACGAGTTGCAGCCCTGTCCATCGAAGCAGCTTCTTTTGTGAGTATGAAAATTGATCTGATTTTTTCCCGATTGGTTTCCCAGAAGGGCACGGAATTTGGTGAGGGATAATGGAAGCTATGGAAGGTCATAGGAAATAATTTTTTTGGAGAACAGCACAGCAAGAGCTGAATGTGCCGTCAAACGTTGTTCTAAAGGGTGCGAAGCCTGCATTATCCATCCCCTGAACAACGGCCTCCTTTAAGATTTATTTTGTATTTGTATTCTTTTTTTCTTTTTTTTTGTTTTTTTTTGTTTTGCTTTGTTTGTTTGTTTGTTTTTTGTCATCATTATCACTATCAAGTGGTTTTCATAATTTCTTTTTTTATTTCTATTCCTCAGGGACTCACTCTCACTGCAGCCCATCATGTAGTGTTCGCGGAGCTTCATCACACTCCAGGTGTTATTATACAGGCTGAGGACAGAGCTCACAGGATAGGGCAGACACTACCGGTTAACATTCATTACTTGATTGCCAAAGGGACTGTGGATGAGATACTGTGGTCGCTTATCAGACGCAAGGTACGTTTTGTGCTGCATTCAGAAGACAAATTTCCATTTAATAGCGTGAAAAAGGTGACTCTCGCTGCAGGGTTGCGTTGTTCATTGAGGTAAATGACGTTTAGCCAACAATTTTTTATTCATATTTGTAACTTTGCAGGCAGTTTTAACTGTCTCGATTTTTTTCTTCAGTCTCATATTACGCTTAAGGTAAAACCCCCCAAAACGTAAGCCCTAACAGCCTTTCGAACAGTCGGACAAAGAAGATTGCGAGGTTTGTCTCACTAAAAGGTGATAAAATAGAAAAATCCCGCCATCATTTCAACCGACGTTATTCGGCAAAACCCAAAATAAAACTCAGCTCGGTTACTTGTGTTTTTCCTCCTTTTGCAGGTCTACGTTACTACTACCACCTTGGATGGGAAATGTAAAGATCTTGAGACAGAGGATGCAGATGAAGATCTGGGTCGGAAGTTGTCAGCATGTGCTGCATGGATCCAAGAACAAGAGGAAGGTGCTGAGGACCTGGAAGATTTCGTAATTGAGCAGGTACAAGTACAGCCTAGCACAGCGATGAAGACTCAAATTGACTGTAGTGATTGGCTTAGTTACATTGACTGACAGGCATTGGCCATGAAAAAAGCCCCGCTGTTGTTAGCCTTTTTGCTCGTCGGTTTGCTGAACTTGTCTTTAATGAAACCTAAAATCCAAAAAAAAGCCCTTACTCTAAGCTACAAATTTATGAAGCCAAGAGCCTTGAACGAGATCGAAATTGGGGAGTAATTTACCAAAAGGTGTCAAAAAGTCGTAGTCCTTCCTTTAGTTAAACGCCCTAACGGTTAAAATATTACGTCTTCCTTTGTGGTACTGTATGATAGAGTGAACATGTGCTGTTACTCTGATTTGTAGTCTGACTATGGTTCAAATGCACTGTTCGTCTTGTAATCAAAAGCGAATATTATATTTGATCTGCAATTTCTTTTCTTCTTTGGAGTGTTTCTGTTTTCGATATTTGCATGCACTTGTTTGAACTTGCAGCAAGATTGTTCTATCTTTGCAGCTTACATCAAAAGCTGGCAAAAAGGATCAAGGGCAGAGAGATCTTCGTTCTTTTTTTGTCGCAACACCAGTTTCATCAAAGTCAACTTCCTTCGAAAACAGCGCTTGTAGTCACTATACGACGGTCCCTATAGACAAAAATGCAAAACTGGGTGTGACCAGGAAAACAGCGGGGGATCCAATATATGTGCTGGACAAAGAAGAAGACGGTTTATCGACTTGGGATGGTTTGAAGAATGATGCTCCTATTTCGGCAGGTGCATATTCTACCTCGTACTGAATGTGGTGTTGTAGTTGTAGTGGTGGTGAGGGAACATCCGACGTCTCTTCCTATTGATGCTTGTTCTCTGAGATTAGATTGCCTTATATATATATTTTTTTCATTCTTCATTAGTGCCTGATTTTGTGCAAATCCCCGAGGAAAAACCTCTCAAGAAAGACACTAAGTCTTGCGCAGAAAGTCGCGAAAACTGCGAAAATCTTAGAACTGACTTCAAACCTGGTAAAGAAGCATTAAAGGAAAAAGGATGTCCACTTAAGCTAAAAACATTAAAGTTCAAGAAAGGGAGACATGGCAAGCTATCATTTGCGGAAGGCAAAACAAACACAAAACAGTGTCAACAAAAAACCAACTGCAATAGTCTTCTGAATTCTTTCGGAAATGATCCTGAGACGGAATCACAGACACTGCGAGGCTATCTTGATAATGAAGATGAACCTGAAATTACAAATTTAGAAGATTCACAAAATATTAGAGAGAAGTATGATTGCTTGGGTGGAGGTTTGAAGGCAAGAGACCGAGAATTTTTTACCTATTTACAAGAAGCTGATATAGAGTGTGTAGAAGTGGTCTGTAAACGGACATCAAGACTGTTACAGGACCGTCAAGGTGGCTTCAATGACAGTACTACCGAAAGAATGAAACACAAAATAGGACGTACAGTTAATGATTCGCAAAATTCATTTGTAACAAGTCAAGGTTCCAAAGGAGGATCTCCTTCAAGAGATTCTGGCGAACTTGACATGTTAGATCCACCCAAGGGAACGTCAGATGTAGTCAACGGGGACACTGATGGCTTGCGCGATAAAATTGGAAAGTTACAAAATAGGCAAGTAACAGACTCTTGCACAAATTCCTGTGGTCTTTATGTAGAGGAAATTGGGAATAAATCTGACATAGATTCTGCTGAGAAAAGGAAGATGCCTTCTCCCTCTGATCAAGGAAGACAAAGTCTTGAAAACGGTTCTTCCTATTTTAACATTGTTTCTTTAGAAGATGGAGCTACTGCAATTGAAGGTGTTTTGTGCGAGAGGAGTAACAACCTACGATATGGAACTAGACTGAACCAACCTTCAAAAGAGAGCCTAAGACGTGCAAGAGGCGATGTTTTCAATCCCCCAGAGAATTCATCACGAGATCATGAAAATAAGGAATGTTTGCCGATTAAAGAGGATGAAAATGCCAGTATCACTGCAGTGCCTTATGATGACGATTCATCAGATGATTTCCAAGATATCGAATTTAAAAATACTCAAGTTGCCAATCTACTGGTCGCACAGAGGCCCACCAAAAAGCGGAAGGCCACTAACAAATCGAAACAAAAGACTGCAAACCGAGGAGCCAAGACTTGTAACAAGGATAAGCAACCGCCTGCCGATTGGCCCTGTGGTGCATGTACTTTTATTAATGATGGGCAGCTTTTGGAGTGTTCCATCTGCTTCACACCTCGTGCAAATATTGACGAGACCACGAGCACTGTCGACAATGAAGATCTATGCATCAAAAGTATCGGTGGACAAGGTTATGATGACGTTTGTATTTCAGATAAAATGGACCAATATGAAGCTGGAGTAGACTGTACAGATACCAGTTCTACCAGTGTAGATCGTGGCAGGACCAATGGAGTCGTGAAACATGAGTCATCGCAGATTTCTTTTGGCTCTGCCCAAATGACGTTTCCTATCAGCACTGGGCAGACTGAAGAACCACATGCTTCTGAAAAGACTATTGTCCATAACTTGTCGAGTGAGTGGATGATAACACTGCCAAATGATTCAAGGACTGACAGCAAATCTTCTATCCGTGGTGCTAATTTAGCTGTTCGCGATAGTGCTTCTAGTCATGTTGCTGCTCCTGGTTTACCTCCTTGGTCGTGCTCGGCTTGCACCTTTTTGAACTTGTTTGAAATGATTGAATGTTCAGTATGTCTGACTCCAAAACGGCGAAGCCGGAGGGTGAGTGCAAAAAAGAATCTACTTACAGTGGAAACTGGAAAGGAGGTCAATGCGTGCGAGATGACTCTAAGTGGCAAGAGGCGACGGAAAGGAAATAAGAATGTAAAAGACCATAATCCACAGGACATGGATGTAGAAGCAGGTACGGAGGCACGCTCAGCTCGTTTGGAGGAATGTATCAACAACACAACAGCTCAACGTGATCGTGACATTTCATTGGCGGGAGATGAAGGCTTGACACCAGAACCATTGGGATCATCCCCTGTAACAGATAGTAGCAGTCACACGCAGTATGGCCATGAAATCTTTAGAGAAGAGATTCCTGGAGAGGTCACCTCTAACCCTCGAAAGCGACTTAAGCTGGATGAGGTCGAAGGAGAAAGTAGCATCCGTGTTGTTTCATATGATTCAGAAATTGTGTGCAGTAACAGCACTATAAAGTGTTCGTATGCAATGTCCTCTCCTGTATCTTCATACGAGCTAATGGCTGCCACACCACCCGACGATAAAGGCGTAGATGTAGTTCGTCCACTCAACTGTGTTCTTTCCTCAGATGAAGAAGAACTAGAACTTAGAAACGATCATAAATCAAGGAACTGTAAAATTGAAAATAGTGATTTGGAAATGGACTGCGAACAACTTGACGTTTCAGATCATTCAGTGACTGAACAGTGCAGTGGAGTTTCTTCGACAGTTTCCTCTTATGGGAAGAGGGGTGGCCATTTGCCATCTTCCCAAAAGTCGGAAATTATCAAGGTCATGGAGGAACTTGAAGAGCTGAAGGCTGCAGCAGAAGAACTGTTTAATTCAGAATGGGAAGACGACGAGCGTTGGTGGGAAGAAGAGAGTTCCTTTGGAGAAAGTTCATTTGCCTCTAGTAGTGAAACAGTGTCAAGTAGTCCAACAGTTACAAGGCCAGGATTTACAAAGTGCTCCGAACTGTGTTCAGTCACAGAGCTTAAAAAGAAGCTTGAAGCAGATACTAAACAACTAAATGATACCCGGCGGCCCAAGACTGTTCATAAACCTCAATCTGCTAAGGGTATCCCTGAAAGTAAGGAAGCCACGCCACTAGCAAATGATCATACTTTAAGACCTGAGTTGGATCCAGGGGGGGAAGAGGAGAAAGAAGATGAAGAAGACGCCCCCCCTGAAGCGATGAAGTTGAAATTCTGTTTAAGTCGTTACACAGAACGGTTATATTTGTACTCCCAGGTTAGTCATTTATCGGTTTCTTTTTTTCTTCCTACTCTCCTTGTAACTAATACAGTGTCAGGATGATTTTTTCTACAGAGCTTCAGATAAAAGTTACGTCCAACCAGAAAAGGCAATAAGTGTGTGATTAGTAAGATTTTCTTCGATGCTTAAGGGTTACTCAAAATATGATTATCGCAAGATACAACAGCTTCTTTAAATTCTGAAGGACGGGAGCAGTGGTAGTTTTGTAGGAAGAGCGCAAAGAAAAACAAACAAACAACTCGAACTTGAAGAATACAAAAGTAGAGGTTTTGTTCATCTTTATCATTGTGCTGTTTGGTTTTCTGCATAGGATGGCCTTCCTCTTGGAATTAATTTTTGCATGTCTGATGTTAAGAACTGCAACATGGAAGATTTACCCGCCATTCTTCTTCATGAAGAAAATTTAACGCAAATTAAAAGATTCCTTGAAAAATGGAGGAGGTAAGTAAGGCTTGACTATTGATCACCAATTGTAGTTCGATTGCTTCAGTATAGCTTTGCAATAGTTACTGAATCAACCTGGATCGTGCGTATACAAGTATAGTGATTTGATCTAGACAAAGAGAATTGCGATATGAATGTTCTAGCAGGCTCATTATGAGTTTGTAAAATATTCAAGGTTGAAAAAGATTACATTTGTGGTCAGCACAAAATACAACACACTTTTCGTTGTATCTTTTTTTTTTTTCTAGGGTGGGAGAGGGGAAGAAACGAATACTCCGAAAATCAGGACTTGTGTTTGATGATCCTTTGGAAGCTTACGAGTGTGCAAGAAAGGTAACTGTGGGTTTGTTTTTCATGAAATCGTTAAACATTTGCACAAAATTTTCTCTCCCTAGTTTATTTCGTTCTCGTGATCGGAAATACACTAACTACACCCGGCAATGCGGGAAAATACTCGGAGGAGATGGTGGGTAAACGGTTGTATCCTTAAAAGGAAGACGCCTTTTGGCCGCCTTTAGTGGGTACAATGATGTTGTTGTCGTTGTTGGTGGTAATAGTAGTGCTACTGTTGTTCTTTTTACTATTCAGTGCGCAGACGCCCTTTGAAATTACTGATAATTTTGAAACCTTGAGCGAGGGCCGCCTTTTCAATAAGAATTTCTTTACTTAATCCTTCCCCTGTTATGAGAATTGTATTTATTTACATTGAAATGAAGAACGTTTCAGTTAAAGTACTTTATTTTTGGTTTCGTTAGGGTATGTCCAGGACATCCAGCTATGTTCGACACCCTTCAAAGGTAAGGGACATATTTTTTTCAGTTCTTTTCCTTATTTTGTTAACGGTTATTTTGGCGTTGATGTTGATTTCTGATCAGTAGAGATTTGCTGAAGCAAAGGCATATAAAAAACCAGGAAAGATTTATTGCTGCCCGATGTTTCGGAATCATCATGATTCCATTATCAAGAGACTAGTTAACTAGCATGCAACTAAGGAAAGGTATGAGATAAGTATAAATTACAATAAACGGCCTAAACAAACACCTTGGCGCGGATGGAATCTGTTTGCACGTTCAGTGTTGGTTTACGCATGCGAATGTATAACATTCTTTAACGAGGCAATCAAATTTGCCGCTACATTTCGTGATGATGGGAAATTGCTCAATGAAGCGTTCAGGCATTTCACTTTTGTGTTGGAGGTTATAATGTTTGTAAATCGAAGATGACTTTCTAGTGTGCCCTTCTACGCGCTCATGTAAGTGACCACGTGTATAACCCACATACACTGCATCGCACAGGTTACATTTCAATCCATAGACGAGACATTGTAGGTTGACAATAGGGGGCTTAATCTCGTGTCGCTTAAGTTGTTGCTCGAGCTTAGGGCTTACAAACACTGGTTGGACAGTTTAGCATTGTTGTCGATGCTATTAGGATTTCTGTTGTTTCAGTTACAACACAAAAGTGTTTAGTGTTTTTTTATTTTTTTTTCCATTCTCTGATTATTTCTTTGTACTTTTCTCTTCCTTTACTTGCAACCTCGCAGGAAACGCAGATTCAGGCTGTTCACAATACCGCAGAAGAAGTCGGAGGAAAGGTTCGGGTGGTAAAGAAACCCCAAGTTGTAGAAAACAAAAGGAAGAAAACCGATCACGCTAAGAACAAAACAGATGGTGCAGAGGAGGCCGAGTGCCCAGTACCTACCAGCCGCACACAAGTATGTGCCTCAAACAGAATCTCCGAGGATAAGACCTACACGTATCACCAGGCCGTGACGGCTGATGGGATACCACTATGTTTGTCCTGTAAGGGCCCAGTGGAGTTCGTAGAGACACTGAGGTGTTCAGATTGGGATACCAGATTCTGTTCGCATGACTGCAAACAGGAATATCAGGTGATTGTTAATTTTTAAGGAACTTGTTTCCGCGATTTGCGCCAGTTTTTGTCAGTTGAGTTGAACATCGATGAAGCGGTGATGCCAGTTTGCGAAATTTGTTAGAAACCAAGAGAAAATGAGGGAACAGATGGGAATGTCTGAAAAGTATTTTCGAATTCTTTGTCACTGTGAATTGTTTCTCAAGAACTACCTTGAGTTTTCCCTTCCCCTTCGGTATGGTTTTTATAGATAAGTCATTCGCCACATTCCTGTTGATAATCCAAACAACGGTTCAAGTACAACATTCATGCAGATGTCTTTGAAAACAAACAACAAACCGCGACAAAATTTGTCGTCACATGAAATTCGCACAGTCTCCACTGAGGATGTTTTGGAAGAAGAAGTGAAATGTAAGATGAAAAGTATTTCGCTACAATATTTCCTCTCCCTATTCCATGTTGTGGAATCACAGGAAACAAAATGCAGCATTGTTCAGGTGGTAGAGGAAGCGATCTCAAGGATGATATGTCTAATTTTTTTCGCTGGTTTAATTTTTAAAAGAGTTGCTTTTAATTTAGGTACGTGGAAGTGGTACGACGGCAAGGAGAGCTTTGTTTGAAGCAGAAAGAGGAATTTGCCAGCTGTGTTCAATGGACGCCCACAACTTGTACCAAAATGTCGTCGCGTTACCTGTCAGAGATCGGCCAAAATTCTTGGCTCAGACTCCATACTCAGCTTTGCCAAATCAAACTTTGAAGAAAATGATAATGGAGCCAAAGGAGGGAATGGTAAGCTGGATGTTTGATTATCGCTTGTTGTTTTAGGTATTAGTCTCTTAATTGCCTAAGTTTTGATTGAGTTGTCCAAAAAACTCTTTGTTGTCAATGCGCAAGAAAAGCGACCCCTTCGCCACTCCCTCCTCAGTGACCAAACAAAACTCGTCCGGCTGTCACGCATGGCTGTCACGCATGGCTGTCATACACGACTGTTACACGCGATTGCTGTGCCCTCATTTAGATGTGTCAAGTAAGACTAAACCCTCCGCAATTTTTTTTTTTTTTTTTTAATGACTACTCTAGTTCTGGGAAGCGGACCACATCACACCTGTGTCAGAGGGAGGCGGTGAATGTGGATTAGATAACCTAAGGACCCTGTGCGTCATATGCCACAGGAAGGCTACTACTGAATTAAACAAAAGACTAAAACAACGGAGGGTGCTAGAGCAGGTTGCTGGCTATGCTGATATATCGACGTTCTTTCATCCACTTACCTGAGGAGGGACATCATATAATTCTAAGCCAGATAGCAAAGTGCTATAGAGGTGAACGGCAAAGGTGTGTCGCACATAATAAACAGGCCTTATATTAGATTTATTTTCAGTTTTGTTTCAAACTTTAAACATCTGTCCTCTATGTTGTAACTTCCTCTCTGAAGAAGAGACCAAATATGTTCCTTTTGTGTATCTCGTTATTTGGAAAACAAGCTAATAAGGAAATATACCGGGGGCAAACCCGTATTCAACTTAGCAAACAAAATACTTTTCAGAGGCTGCATTTCAAACAATCGAGACTCAGCAAATTTGATTGCTCAAGACTTGTGTGTAATTGTGTTGGGTTACGTTTAATTTCATACGGGAAAAAGATCAGGTGTGATACTTTAACTGAGGGAAAACAACCTCAAAGTAATAAATAACAAAACCATTTTTTTGTGTTTTTATTGAAAGTTTTGTTATCATTTTGGCACGAAACAGTAAAATATATATAGCGAGATACTAAAGAAAAAATTTTTTACGAAATAATATTGAATGGTGATTTTCACCAAATTATCAGATGCTAAAGTGGCTGTGATAACCTCAAAATAATCAGTAACAACATTTTTGTTTGTTTTCTTTTAATTGAAATTTGTTTTATCATTTTTGACACGAGATAATAAAATTATATTTTTTATTTAATTATTAAAGACATTGTAACACATTTTTTTTCGATATTCAAACATTTGATCATAATTTTTGTTATAATTTTTTGTGATTATGGTGAATAAAGGATTATTTTCATTTAACTTAAAGAAAACTGTTTTCACGAAATAGTATTGAATGATGCTGTTACAAAATTATATGAAATTAAAGTTGCTGTAAAAGAAAATATAATATGACACAAATTTACCTACCAGATAGGGATGATTTAACGTGGAATGATGTATAATAAAGGAAAATAAGTGAGATTGTTTTTGCTACTGTCATTTATTTATTTATTTATTGGTTAGCCTCGATCGAGAATTACTCTTTTTTAACGTACTTGTGAACACAAACGTGGACATTTCTACGGTAAGAAAGCACGTATAGCTTAACTTATAACTTGATGTTTTCCAACTTTCTCTTCGTCACACCAAGAGTTATAACGCAACACGTCCTTGCGCGTGACAAAGGAACAACGTTCTACTACATGTAAGATATACTTCTACCGAATGACGGTCGAATTGTAGATCCAGGTATCGAATGTCGGAAAGAAGTTTCCTTCAGCTTGTCGGTGTTTCCTTCCAACCCATCGAGCAAACTCTCGCTCTTGATACGTTGGATTGTGGCTCTCAGTTGAATGAACTGCCTTGTGAGGTACTTATCCTGATGCCGCATATCAGCCTGTTAAGACACAGAGGAATTTAGGTTAGTCGTATGAGCATAGTCCCCCACTTCCACTTTGGCGAGTTCGCCCCTGCAGTAAAACAATAGTCTGAACACGACCCCGAACCAAGTGTCTCCTTCTACCGGAGCTCACCCGGTTTCCGTAGCATCAAGCAACCGGGATTGTTGTTAATCCCCCACCCCTGGATTAGATGATGCCGGCTCATGGCAGGTTACAGCCAGCATGTAGTCTACTTTACCCTTTACTAACAGTTCAGAACTAGCCATAAGTATTCCTGGGTAGGGAGGGGCACCGAGAGAGCAAAGTTTCATGCCAAAAAATGAAGTGCAACGATGTGATCAGGCCTCGAACCCGGACCTTCCATCCCCGGCGTCCTGCTTAGGTCGTGCTCAATGTATTCATGTAGAAGTGGCAATAGCTGCTGCTCGGTATTTGCGCAAAATTCCGTATTTGTTGAAACATTAGACACCTCGATATACCTCTTAATTCAGCTGAAGTGACACCTCTCGATATTTGCTTGTTTTCATTGAAAAGTAATAACCGTTACGAAAAAACATTAGATTTCGTTTGCATTTTTTCATGATGTACTTTGATAATGCCAGCCTCATTATACCATCTATGCCCCTCCAAGCTCCAATCCTATTCTTAGGTCCGAAATTTTCCAAACCCAGAACGTTTTCATACAACACTTATCATGAACTTGGCGAAGTGAGATTGAGCGACAGATTGAACTGAAGGTCAATTAGTTTGAGTGTACAAGATACCGTGTTGCTAGTGTGTTTTCCTAAGGAGGTATTCCGACAGCATTTAATTAGCAGTGCTTGATTCGCTAAGAGGATTACGTGATTACGTTATTAAGCTTACCAGCTCTTGTAATAAATCAAATTTTGTCGAACTTTCATTTTCATAATTAGCATGTTTTCGCTGTGAATAACATAACTCTGTCGTTAATTTACACAACTGACGTCTACCGATATTGCACTATTATTCTTTCTGTTTCTACAGACAGACACGGTATTGTCCATGGTTATTGATCATTAATTACTTTTATCGTCATAAGAAAAAAAAATCACCATTATGTCGACTAGTCATGTCTTTCATCTCAATGTTTTTTCAAAACGTAAAAATTATTGCAACAGATTTTGTTCCTCGTTGCGCTTGTATAATATAAGAGTTGCTTTGTTTTTGTTTCGTTGACTTCTTGATCAAGTGATTTGTCTCGGGTATTACAGTACTTCTAAATTATCAGCCGAGTATTTCCACCTTTTTCTAGACAGGTGAAGAAATTTAAAACATAAATTCTAAATTTTTTTGGCCAGGAGATATTTTCCAAGTCTTTCTACGATGTTGATCTGTGTCAAGGCCTTATCTGTGACTATTGTTACATCAAGCATGTCACGGATCGGAAACGATGAAGACTTTCGCGACATTGTAATCAAAACTGCAGAAACATAAACAGCCCCTCGAGGGAAAATAAAAGAGTAAAAAGTTTCGACCTGCCTGATGTAAAAATATACGAGCTTTATCTAAAGCATCTTTATAATTCGAGATTTTACAATTATTTCAAAGAAATACCACATCCACTTCAGCTTCACGTTACCTGATCCGCTAAACAAAATATATTTCCAACACAATTTTCGTAATCTTTAGACGAATTTTTTTAACCTACCAATTCCTTTCGGATCCACAAGATCGCTGCTTCTAGGCGAGCCTCTCTTTCCTCGCTTGTCCCTTCAGAATTAATAACAGGAACAGAATCCGCTTTTGGCATTTCTATTTCTACTTCATTCGACGATCCCGATTTCAAAATATTCCATGTGTATACTTTCATATACGGAAAAGAATGGCGTTTGGCAAACTGAAGTCGTTCTTCGTCCATCTCTGTGTATGTTACCCAAAAAGGCTAGGTGTTCTCCGCTAAAAGTTGATGAATTTAGAAATACTATCGTGGAGAACTTTGTTTTTTTTTTTTGCTTGGAGTTGTCAAGTGAAGAAAAAGATTAGGTCCATAAGAGGATTTGAGCGAGCACGTTCCTCACGCCGCTATTGTTTATATTCAAGACACTGGTGGTTAACATTTGCATATGGAAAGCAAAACATACTAGGCGATAGGTACTGTGCTTGACATCTGTCGCTAGATTATAATCTTTTCATTACCCAAAAGGGAGGCCATTGTGTTCATGGACTGTCTGAATTACGAATGAATACTACTCGAAAAAACCTTGTGAAGGAATATACTCAGTTGCTCCTAGATAATAAGTTGAGACTCACAGAAACCGAATTCACAGGTTTTAAAAATCATTTATTTATAACAGTGAAGTACAATACAATGTAGTTACTTCGCATCACCTGTCGTACATTGATTGAAGACTTGAAAACGAGTGCGGTTTTGAACTGCTTTCCATTAAGGCCTGATACACTTATGCATTCGTTGATTTTGGGATGCCAATTGAATTTGGTAAAACACGCTGAGCCCATGCGGCACTTCGGTGCAAAAGAAAAAAGATGGAATCAGTTATACCCGCGCTAGTTCTATTATTTTTCCATTTCTTAATTGATAAAATTCCAGCAAAAAAAAAAAAAACAAAAAAAAATGGTACCCTCCACATTTTGATTTAAGTGAAAAAACACTCCACTCATTTACGTCAAAATTACCTCGACCCTTGTTAATTTGGCGGATTTGATTCATCGCGTTCTGACAATTCTCACATTCTACTTCACTTGTGGCTCTGAACTACTTGAGAAAATTTTCTTTTCAGTTCTCTTGGGGACATTTAATCAGTCCTGCTGTCCTGTTTGCTTTTGTCTTCTTATTTGTTTGAGTTTTTCGGTTGGGAGTTTTTGTTATGTTTGTTTCTTTGTTTTGCTCCTTGGAGCTTTTCCTTCTTACCCAGTCTACTTCGCGGACGGGTGCACTGGTGCGCTACTTACTCACGTTCTCCTCTTAGCGGCCGCTAAGCCATCTCTCTCTCGTGACGGTTTGCCCCTCTGTTGATATTTTCTCGATGTTTCCGCCTTTGCCAACCAAATATCTATCTTCTTTTCTCTCTCTCTCTCTCTCGCTCTCACTCTCTCTCTCTCTCTCTCTCTCTCTCTCTCTCTCTCTCTCTCTCTCTCTCTCTCTCTCTCTCTCTCTCTCTCTCTCTCTCTCTCTCTCTCTCTCTCTCTCTCTCTCTCTCTCTCTCTCTCTCTCTCTCTCTCTCTCTCTCTCTCTCTTTCTCTCTAGTCTCTCAGACTTCTGAGGTTCCTCCACTCACATCATCAAAATGACAAAATACTATTATTACTCAGCTTCTTAAAGTTAATATTTTAACGATTGCCTTAGTGATAAGAATTCAAAACATTTATTGCTTTTTTAAGCACCCAATAATTACGAAAACCACAAAATAATGGTTTCCTAAAATAGCAGGAACTAAAACGGTAATTAGCATATGATATCATGAAGGAGACTACAGTTCTTGTTCTTCGCTTGGCCATCGTCCTTTGTTGCTGTGTGCATGGCAGCTGATATGCCATGATTCCTAGAGTTTCTCCCTCAAACCTAGAAAATGAATGGCTCTATTGATTTTACTACCGCAAACAAGACTACCGAAATTCGTCAAGTCTCAACTTTTGGTCTTACTACGTTCCTTATCACAGCGATTTTTCTTCTACCGGCTGGTATCGTTGGGAACGTAATGGTCATTTTAGTGGTGAGAAAGAAACGATATCTTCGAACCAAAACGAACTTTTTACTTGCAAACTTGGCGACGTGTGACTTGGTGTCAAATGTTCTTGGATACACATGGGGAATAGCGAGAGCTTTTCCCATTCCAAATATTACACTTGGTGTCATAATTTGCAAGATTAACTCATTCTATCCTGCTGCATCTGGGTGTTCTGTACTAATACTGACTATCATCGCTCTGGAACGCTATGGCGCCATTGTGAAACCTCTCAACAGTCGACGCAAGTTGAAAAAGCGGACCCTTCGCTATTTCATCATAGCCATTTGGATCTTTACCATAGCCGCAGTGATTCCTTTGGTTTACTTTTCTGACTACAATGTTAGCTCGACTTACGAATGTGAAAGAACTTGGAGTATAACTGCCAAAACTACATTCTGGACAACTGCGTTTACGATTTTCATTGTTGTCCCTCTTCTAGTTATGTTATTCTGCTATGCTCATATTATACGTGCGCTGTATTTCGGAGCTAGGATTGTGCCGATGAATATCCCAGCTGAAGTCGATGCCAGGGAGAAGAAAAGGGTGATAAAAATGTCCATTATAGTGACTGTTGTGTTCATTGTAGCCTTCACACCGTTTGTAGTTGTGAAAGAACTTGAAATGCGAATTCCTTTATCGAACGCAGTGAAAGTGTTTTCTCTCTTATCTGTACTGCTCTCTTCTATCTTAAATCCATTCATTTATGCTTTCCAAAGCTCTAACTACCGCCAGGCCTTCAAAGAGATCATATGTGTATTACAAAGATAGTTGTCTGAAATGTTATAGACTCAGTGAAATGTTATTTTGTCAGAAGTTTCAGATTATATTTTGATATCTGTATTAGCACTACGATGAAAAGTGAATGAAATTATAGATTTATAAAAAAGATAATTAAGAGCCATTTACTCGAGTATAAATGCCAGCTCTTCAAAGCGCAAAACAAAAAATTAGAAAAAAAAAAAAAAAAAAAACTGGGGAACAAATTGATTTAAATTATTTCAGTTCATTTAGGATATAGTAAAGCCAATATTCTTAAGTCGTGACTCGGCAACAATCAAAATGTCGCCCACTTCCTACTCGCGTAATATTTTTAATTGCAAAGAAAGAATATATTTTATATGATGAAATATTGGTACCATACGAAAACGTCAATAATATCTACCGAGCAGTTATTTATTTCCAAAGTCAAGAAAAGTAATAAAGTAAATCGATAAATCGTCTGTCTTACGAAACAGGGTCATTTCCGATTGCGACGGCTGTCATCCTGTTCCTTTTTCGTCGGACGATCCACGTTTAAGAGTGAGTCTATATCGTGAGACAAACGTAGATGTTTTTATTTATTATTATGACACAATGAGTGACTAGAATGATCACCACTCCCAAGTACACGATTTTTTTGAATACTTCAAGTTTTGGTGCTGACGAGTAGAATGTTGGGCTCATTTTGACACAGAGATGAATGAACTGTTATGAATCAGGTAGATTTTGATGACTGCAGAATGTAGCGCTAACTTCAAAGGTGGCTAAGTGTGGGGTAATCACTTAATCGAGACCTAAAAATAAGAAAAAGAACAAAATAATTGGGTTCATGCACCTCTAAATTTATTTTCGTAACCAATACACAGTATTAAAGTCTAACTTCTCTAAAAAGGACACCAAAGGGGACATAGCGAAGTGTTTGTATTAAAGAAATGTTCATGTTATAGAGAATGACTTCACGCCTTCGATTTTTTAGCGACCATGGTATTTTTACCTACAGACTATATGATTGCTGTATTTGGTATTGGCTCTCAGTTTATCCTGTTACCGTTGTTATTAATTTTCTTAAGATCGGTGGGGTAGCCATGCATTTGTCTACTTAACAAATACATTTCATGTTGCCGTGTACCTGTTCATTCATCAAATACTTTTGCTCACGTACGATTGGTCTAAACGCATCACTTGATCGAATTATGCCGCTACATTTTTAACTGGGAAATATCCGGTGATATTCCCCATGTGATATTCCAAAATTTTCAAACCTTAAGTCCATCACGATTAAAGTCTTCGTTTCAAATTTGATACAAGGTGAGAGAGTGTTTTGCTGTTGCCACATGTAATCATACCGAAGAAAGGACATATTTGTATTTTCATGAATCGTGCCATAAATTTGTTAACTGAAAAGAGAACAACCCACGCATGTTTGAAGGATAATAAACACTATAGTCTCCATTCTGCGGGAGAATATGTACCCTTGAACATTAGCTGCTCCTCGAAGCTCGCAGTTTTCCTCGAGCTTCGCACGCGGTGAACTATTCATTTATCGGGGCAGATAATGGCCGCGGACAAAACTCCAAGAATATTTTTAGGCTAAATGGAGACGATTGTTTCTATAGATCTCGGCAGATGATGCCTAAATGTGGTAGGAACAAAATGGTGGCTGACACGAGGGTGAGCCAAGTGCGTTACTGATATCTACAATTGTACAGACTCACAGCATCTTGGAACCTGTTTGTTTCATAGTTAAAACGCAAATTGTTGTTAATGGTGACGTCAACTCTGCGTCTGTTCTCCAACAGATCATAAGTAAGACTTAATCAAAATGCTTGTTTTTACTTCAGCTTCTCATATAAAACCTTATAATACCTTCTTCGGGATTGTGGTAGTAAAGGTGTGCAACCATGCGACCAACCCCCACCCCCCCCCCCCCCCACCACGCACCCCGAGTCTCTATGGAAACATTTTATTACTCCAACCTCCACGAAAAGAGATCCAAATTCCCCAAATGGCATCTGAGAATTTCAAAAAGCTTCTTCGATTGGGTTGCGAACGGAAAGGTCCAATCGTCGACTACTACTGATTACACCAGACTCGCAACGTGATCGCATGCATCAACTTTCAGTCAACACGATTTAACTGGACAGACAATCAAATTTGACCCCTTTGTTCCCTACGCAAACTGACGATTTGCCACAATTTGAACAGAATTAGGGCCTCCTCATTAGAAATCTCTCTCCTAGAGAAAACATCTTTTTGCGGCCAATTGTCAAAGCTTAACCTTTGACAATTGGCCGCCAAAGCCCAGCTGCGTGCAAAGATTCTAGCGACAAATTTACCGTCTTACAATTCTTGCCTAATCTGTAATTAATGCGGAAACACATCCGGACCGGCAGTGAAACTTTAGAGTTTTCTCGATGAAAATCGCTTTGTCATTATTATTTTAAATTTAAAACCCACTCGGCTGAAAGGTTTTACTGTTTTCTTAAGCTTCCTGAAATTTTTGGCTGGGTATAAGATATATGATCACCAGAAATTGAATTCCGTTCAACGAATCGACTTTCTCCCGTGTATGTATGAAAAAAAATTGTATACTCGGTGATCGATACGAAGCCAAAAATCTCCAAGCGATTATTTTCCATCAAAAAAATCCCAATCGTAAAATCCATAGCCATGAAAAAGTAGGCAATTCAGTGTTTTTACATAGATTTTTGAACTAAAAGCCAAAAGATGCTTTGAGTTCTTTAAATGAATGAAACAAAATATGGTATCGCGCAGGAGTCCCATTACTAAGTAATGGGCTCCTGTTGCGCGTGATTAGCAGATTCAGTTAACAGAGGGAAACACATCTTGGGAGCGTTTTTTCACTTTGCTGATAGGCCAAGATACTGAATTTTGCGGCAAAATAACGTCCAAATACGTTGAATGTTGTTGGATTTGCATTTATGCTCACCGTGATTCTGAAAGGAGAGAACTCAGACGGTGTTAACTGAATTAGGACGAGGATCTCTTGTTACCACCTAGTCCCACTTCCCCTCCCCTCCCCTCCCCCTACCGTGCGTATCTGAAACTGTTATTGTTGCCGGATTGTTGGGATGACGTTACTTCGTAGATATGAACTTCCGAAGAGAAACCTGAGCGTAAAATAACTCAACACTACACAATTGTGATAAGCGATGAGTGCGTGGTGATAAAATTTCCTCCTTTTCTGAGTACTTGGCATCGTTTCTCTTGTCACAAGGAACTCTCGTGAAACCCACAAGAGATCATCGATGACTTATTGACCGGCATATGTCAATCAATTAGCGTGACGGTTCCAAAACAAGTTTTGCAGGAAATTTATTTGATGATCGCCAACAGGATTTTACACTATATTGAACTTTTACCAGTATGAGTATCCTAGATTCCGATTTTCAAACACGTTTACGATCTGTACTTATAAATAAATAATACGCAACTTGTATTCACAGACTAGGTTCTCCACATGTCTTAGACCCGATGTAAATACAGGCCATGTATTTATCATTGATAAGGTTACGTTACCAAACATTCTATGCCTACGGGCGGTGAAATGAAAGCCAAAGTAACATGGCGAAACCTTGGGAAAAATGTTTTATTCTCCTGTTTTAGACCTAGGTATACTTAGTGGAACGTGTCTTTTGCCAGCTCTGATTACGAGACAACGAAACATGACATCGTGGTTTGTACTACATTTTGTCTCAAAAGACAATGGGAGCTCCTTTCGCCATATTTTATGACTCCACTTAAACGATCGTTCATGTAATATATGTCAAATTGGTAAAAACTTCACATCGAAGAAAACCTTTGTCTTCCTTTCTGTCCTAATTGAGTCGGCTCCTTGGCTTGCTGCCCTGGGCTTATGCCATTGTGCTTGCGTAGATCTTCTAACGCACCATATGAAAAACTGTTCGGCCGCAAGCAGTTGTCTTCGCCACCTCTGTAGACTTCGTCACAATAATTTTGGGTCAGGGATTTTGCGAGCCATGTTAGATATTTCATGCTCTCCATTACGGCTTTGATGTGCAAACGGAAGCATCCCTCAGCCGACGTGGGCTTTCCTGTCGTCAATTCTTCCTTGATATCTAGAAGCATGTGATAAGTTCCGAATAGCCCCGAGTCCTCCAATTCTTTTCCAGGCTTTACCATAGAATTATCAGTCGATGTCGAGCATTGGCACTTTCCAGATGGAAGCTCATTCTCCTCCGGGATGTCCACAAGTCGATGGGGCACCAATACTGTGTTATTCATCTCATCTATCGCTTTGAAGAATTCGTTAAGGATATCTGGTAGATTTTCACGGCTTGCCATTTTACACACTCACGAGAACTGCGCGATGGAACTTCAAGACAACTATGTTTTCGTTTGAGTGACGTTGACGTGACCTTGCTTAACTTTGTATGAAGTTAACCTTAAAACAAAACTAGTTTTCGCGATCATCGGCACACTTTTGCCAAATCAACCAATGATGACAAGGTATTGCTCCTTACACCAGGAATACCGTGACCTTCGCTGTCTCGAGTTACTTCTTTAAACACAGAATTTCTCTTCACCACTTTGAGTCTTAATTATTGTTCTGATTGGGAGAATTTGAATGAAACGCGATACGGATCTCTGTGGGTGTTGACGGTTGTCAGTTTGGCTACAGTTCAACGTGAACCAACACTACATGCTAGGCTTTGATAGTCCCATTCTATGCCATTTTGGATTTATATAAACTCACTATGGTCAAAATGAATGCTTACAGTCTCGACCTTCACACACGTGAGTTCAGAAATGTTCAGCGTAGAAATAGGTAATCTCACCTACTCGTAAGTTATCTCAGTATGTATCATGGTTTTATTACCCTCGCACAACACCCCTTTGGCTCAGTACACAGCAATTAAACGTTGCAACCGTCGGGGTTTCCTTGTTTAATTTGTGTCATTTACAACCACCTACGGTGGAATATAAGCTTCTCGAGATTTCTGTTTACTTCACAACCACTCGTCACGCAGTACTCGTCACGTTTGAACATGTTTTCACGTCAATCACGCAGTGCAAGGGCTATTCAACTCATTTTTCTCTACCACACCCCCAAATCCTCCTTCATCTCCACCTTTTCCTTGCCCCCACATTGTGCGCCGGTTATCCAAGAATTAAAAGCTCTTTTTTAGGTTAAAAGTTTCTATCCACTTAGCTGTCTAGACAATCACGACAGATCAGTTAGCCACCGTGCTAGATAATGTGTGTGAAAATCTTGGAAGTATAAGACAAAAATGCACTAATATTTTTGATATTTACCGCAAATCCGCTATGCCGGGTTCCGGTTTCTGATCCAGGGGGTTATGGTTTTACGTGAATGTGACTGTGCTAAAAGGAGGTAAAAAAACAAAGTCAATATAACTGACCCTACTAAGCAGAATTTCGACCTTCTTTTTTTCTTTGTCTTGGAACGATAACATTAATGCTAGCGTTGCTAATACATGCTTTGCTACTTGCTATGAGATCTTTTTTACGTTAAATGAATTGAACAAGACAGAAAATAAAAGGCAAAAGCGTTCTATACTTAAGGGAATTATTTTTAACGCACTTTTAAAAAAGAAGGTATAATATTAAATGTGATTATTCCACATTGATAATCAACCAAGAGATTACACTAAGATTACGTTTTCCCAAATTAAATTTATTTTGTCGCCTCAAGTAGATTAAAGGTGCAAAAAGATCCTAACGGAAGGCTTACAGAGGTATTTCAATCTAGTTAACCCCAAAGTAATAGCCGGGAGGTCAGCTTTTTACCAAAGTATTTAGTTGCAAGTTCATAACAAACTATAAAACACGAATAAAGATAAGCGGGCATCTGGAGTCAAAGCCCCCGTCTAGATAGTGTCTTGTCAATTTAGGATGTTTTTCATTTCAATAAGATAACCATAGCTACTAACATTTGCCGTTCTTAAGCTAATAACTCTCTTCCATGAGGATTCGAACGCCAGACCATCTAATTTCACTGATACGATCGAAGGCCGCTGATGCTCGGTTCATTATCACGTAATAAACAACTCTCTTGTATATTCGTCTGCGCGTGGATATCACAGATAAGTGCAAAACTTACAACCGTAGCTATGAATATGATTATTTTAATACTCTTCGCGCTCATAAGACGAAAATATGAGCGAAATTGTTTCTATAATTGTATGCAGCCAGCCCCTAAACACTTTATAGTAGACATATTTTTATCTGCCATCTATACAGTTACTTGTTGACACTGCTGAGACCCAACTTTTGTCTGTTTGGGATAATACGACTGAGGCACGTGCATCTGTGATTTCTTCTGTATTTTCATCCTCTTACAACGATTTCCTTGATAGCAACAGCAACTATCAATACATGCAGACCTACTATCGTACCCTAAAAACGTAGAACCATGGTGTTTGGCTAAACGAAGCGTCATAACTATGCAATACATCATGCTTATTAACAGAAAGGGTGAAAACGCACTTTCCTGGTCTAAAATTAATTGACCAAAAGACGGAAACAGCCGAAGAAACCTTAATGATAGAACTGTATACGGTTGAATTGAAACCTGAACAAGAATCACTGCGTAGGTAAAACCTAAGGTCATCTTTTATATTCCCGATGTCTTCCGAAAGGAATGCCCAATGGAAGGCTCCATTGTGGATAACGAGCGGAGCCAACAGGCAGATAGCATGATAGCGTCTCTAGCAAGTGAACTATAATTAGCACTTTTTGTTTTTGTTGACGGATATAATTAACCTAAACAGCTCGAATGAATCAAAATAATTTCTCTCGATTACGTAAATTGGTGAAAAACATTAGCAATAACTCAACAACATAGCATTTTAAAAATCATCAAATGATTTGATCGATGCATGTCAGCTATTTTCACTCTCTTATGTTACCAGGACACTAGTATACCATTTATGGCAGAAGCTGCATTTTATAGCATGCATGAAATTTTGATCTTGATCGATTCAAATAACTAGACAGAGAAAAAGTTCGTTTGTTTTAACGCTTTCCCTGGATTAGAATTCTGTTAGCATTCAAGGCTGTTGTCACAGTTTTACTCCAGAAAAAAAGGTGTTAAATGAGTTATCATTTTGGACTCTCTTTGGTGAACGACAATCTTGGCCGTGTGGCAGCCATATTAAGGGCATTTAAAGCCATAACGAGATAAGCAATTGTACACAATCTCTGTCTTAAAACAGTGATGCGTCTAGGACAGTTATTTCCTCTTGGATCGTCCTTCTTCTTTTTTTTTTTTGCAGCTCTTCTTGGCGAGTCATTTCTCTCTTTTCCCGTTCGGTGATGAACTTCTCTGTTGCCGCCATTACTGATTTCTCAAGATAGTGATGGGAGATAAGTGTTTTCGCTGCACAAGCTGCACCTCCAGCCTGCCGAAACATGACAATGCCTGTAGAGGGACTTAACTTCCTTTGTTGGGTTGGACTGTTGTATCATGGGAACGTCTAAAGAGTTTTGTCTTATTAACAGTCTACCGACATCATCCACGCTAACCCTTCTGCTCTCTGCAAGCGGCGACCGAGATGACGAACGTGCGCGGAGACACGGCGAGTTATGAACACTGTCCAGCTCGAGACTCTTTTGTTTCGATTTGAAATCTGATGAGCCATCATGAGACTTCTTAATTTACCATCTGCCAGCGGTTCCTCATCCTGATTCGACTGGCTTGAATGTTCTTGCCAGTTGTGGTATACTCCATCATTTTCATGTTTTCCAAGTCAGACTTGATGATTGCCGTTCCTTCTGAAATCGTCTCAGCGCGCTATCGAGTTCCGGTGACAGGGTACCAATTTGCTGCAACGTCTTCCTTGATTTTTCTCCTAAGAGTTGGTGTAAGACTTCCACCCACTATCGCCCTATGTAAATTTTCTGAGAATTTTCTCCTGAGATTTAGTGATTTCCTAACGGGAACTCGACTCGAGCTTTCCAATTCAGATCCAGAAACTGTGCCCCCATGTGAAAACGTCTGGGCACGTTTGCGCCCAGTACAAGGCGACAAATATACAGCCACGTCTTCTGAGAATTTTCTCTCAATGCTGAGAGATCTTTGAACTACATCAGGCAGGTGTGGCTTACGGATATGTGCTACGTTCCCTTGAGCTTCGGAGTTATGCGCAAATCTGCTTGCAGGCCAACTGGCTTTTATTTCTGAGTTGCCCTTTGCTGCTAAAGTTGGTGAACTTAGGGTATTGTTGTGTGTGTTGTTGTTAACCGCGTTATTTTCTTGTAAAACCATTCTGGCTGCCAACAAAGAAGATTTTCTGTGTCGTCTGATGTCGTTAATGGTTTCCTCGGCGATTTGTCTCTCGCGACGTATATTTTTCATTTCTTTGTTGTGTTCTTTTTCGAATCGCTCAATCTCCATCTGGAGCAAGTTGTCCTCATTGGCATTGAGACGCTTCGCTTTTTCGGCCCTCTTTGAGAGAGTCAAACTACTCGCATACATTGTGATCAGCAGCTCCTGAACTAGACTTTCTCAAAGTCCGTTTTTATGGGAGTCCAGTGGGGCGGAATACGCGATTCCGTAGCTCGTTCCTCTGACTTCGTCGCTCGTCCCTCTGACTTCGTCGCTCGTTCCTCTGACTTCGTCGCTCGTTCCTCTGACTTTCGTCGCTCGTTCCTCTGACTTCGTCGCTCGTTCCTCTGACTTCGTCGCTCGTCCCTCTGACTTCGTCGCTCGTTCCTCTGACTTCGTCGCTCGTTCCTCTGACTTTCGTCGCTCGTTCCTCTGACTTCGTCGCTCGTTCCTCTGACTTCGTCGCTCGTTCCACTGACTTCGTCGCTCGTTCCTCTGACTTTCGTCGCTCGTTCCTCTGACTTCGTCGCTCGTTCCTCTGACTTCGTCGCTCGTTCCTCTGACTTCGTCGCTCGTTCCTCTGACTTCGTCGCTCGTTTTTCTCAAAGACTAGCATAAAAAGACGACTTGGGGCGAGTCTGCTCCTAAACTTGAATCCCTAAGGACATTTACTTTTTTTTGTCTTGTTGGTTACTCAACAGAAAGCAACAAGTGAATCCAACTTGGCAAAAATCAACGCAACCGTGTACAAAACAAGTGTACAAACTCTGAGAACGGAAAATACATAACATAACTTACTATGCTAATATCGCAGACTTTATGAAATTTCACGAGTTGTTGTTAAGTGTTTTGAAATGAATTTTGCAAGGCAAACATCTAACCGTTGTATCTTAGTATTGCCTTTTACATATAAATTTATCGGCCTCCTACCACAATATAATACAGTAACGGACCATGACACTACATAAATAAAAAAAAAAAAAAAAAAAATTCTGTGTATTTTTTTCTTTTCCTTTCAACATGTCTTCTTCTTTCCGAAATTTTTGATTATTGAGGTAACCGAATGTAATCACTGTCTTGTCTTGTTTTGAATTGCTGCCTCAATTAAAGTTGTCCTGATAATTAACATATATTAAATCTGCAGCTAGCTGAACAATGAGTGATACATTTTCATCGATCCTTTAATTACTTTCTCTGGCGGGACAACACCTCTGATACCGGGTAGTCAGTGTAAAATTAGCCAGAGTTAAGCTTGTTGTACCACCATGGTATCCCTTCCTATGTGCTGTAACTTATAGTCTCTGGTGATATCAGAGAAGTATTTGCTCTCATTGGTCAATGATTCACGATCTACGCAATGTCTTGCTCCAATATGCCTCGCGAGTCGATAGTTTGCCATGTAACATTTTCAACGTGGTCTCATTTTATATTCTTATGAAAAAAGGAAACAAACTGATTTGCAGTGACAAAAATAAATAAATAAATTTTTCTTTTGTTGAAAAGATGATTACCGACTATTTAGAACTACGCAAAAACAGCGTCTGTCCAGGTTCAGCGAATGCTATGGAGTAATCGACTTTTCGGCCTCTTCTACAGAGAACACTGCTATGAAATAAAGCATATTTGACAGTAAACCTCAAGTATCGCTAATTTAATGTTATTCAAAACTTTAAAAATACAACGCAGTTAAGTTTGTTTACATAGACGTCCAGTTTACCAAAATTCGTACACACGAAGAAGTGCTAAATTTAATCATGTGTCTTTTGAAAATCCTCATTTGGCGAGCAAATAATCGAATACCAAGAAACACTTGGAAAGCAAATGGAGGGCAAATATTGTCAGACAAAAAAAAAATTCAATATGAGCTTCTCAATCTTGTCTGATATCAGCATCATTCTAAACATCAACCTAGCACTGTAATGTTAGTCCTCTACATCACTGCTTCTCAGGTATCTGCAGTAACGAAGCTCGTCAAATGGTCCTGACACAGGTTCGTTTTCTTTCCAGTGAGTAGCAATTGGCAGTGCTGCTGAAGACACTCGTTTGCCACTAACGACATGATTCGCTGACCCGATAAATTCGGATACGTCAGAGTTCAGGTTTTCTTTAAGTTTTATATCTTTTAACTGACTTGGGTCACAAGGAAGAGACGAACTTCGTGTTCTGGTAAGAAGAATTTTCGGTCTCGTATTATTATGATCAATAACCCCCTTTGGCTCTCTGTCATCACCTTTCTTCAGAGGGGTATCGCTTCCGCTTGTGATTTCAGAATTCCCTAAGGATTTTTCCTGATCTGGTTTATTTTCTTCGTCAGGATCACTATTGATATCCTTGTCATTGAGAGAATTTTCAGCTTTAAGAATTTTACGACCCAGCTGTGGACTTAACTTTCCTTTGGCACTCGTCAAGTAATCGGAACGTGACGAAGAAATTGGAAGATCATTAACTGAAAGTCTGTCGGTTCTTCGTTGTCTCGCAGTTTCTGAACTTTGAAGTTGCTTTCTTCGCAAAGTATCTTTAGAAGAACTAGGTTTCACAAAAGCTTCTCTTGGCAAAGAGGATGAAATACCTGTCCTCGGCAGCGAAGCAGGGATCGGAAACGCTCGGCTCTCTTTCGGACCTCCAGGTAGAAACGTTGGAGGATGTGGTAACGAGAAACGCCGGACTCTGGTAGATGCACGATTTGGAACTTCTAGATGTTCGGAACGAGTATTGTGGATCCCTGGCAATGACGCTTTGGAATTGCTCTTTATCCGTTCCTCCACGCTTGATTGCAATTTGTTGTCGAACATCATTGTACTTCCTTCTCGGCGATCGTCATGTACTGACTTTCCTCCTTCTACTTCACCTTCTCTCCTTGCACCACGTTGGAAATTAGCTATTTCAGAATTGGGGCGCATTTGCATTCTTTCTTGCGCCAAATTTCTCATAGAGTGGCGAACTTTCTCCTGCATGTTCTGGATCTCAGCCAAGCGACTGGCGTACTCTTTGTCAAACTTTTCAAACGTTTTCCTAAGCTGGTTGCTATCACGCGATACAATGTCACGAACCCGCTTGTTGAACTCGATTTTTTTTGTCGTCCTTCGACTGTGCGACATAATGAATAAGAAACCCCACTTCGTTTTAGCTCAGCGCGGTTATGTCAAACAACTGACAACAAATTGAATGCCCTTTGATTCAAATTATTGTAAAAGACTTGCATCTATTAAATAGCATTTATCGCTCTGTTTATCTGAATGTTGCGTTTTGCGTCGCGTTGACACGTAAAGGAGTTGATAGCGTGTCACTTACAAATTCGTGTGTGTCTAAACAAATTTGACAGAAATGTCATTGATTTTACTGAATTGAGCAAGCAGAGGCCAGCTATATACGGATTTGCGTAATAAGCTGAGTAAACATTAGTGTTAGTTATGAAAGAACTATTAGCATAGTGATTAGCATAGCACTATTAACATAGCTTCATGATGTAAAAGTTGGAATTACGTATATGTGACTTGTAGCCAGGTTGGCCTTCGAAAATCTGGCACCAAACGAAATTAACAAGACTATACCCAAACGCCCTCGCAAATAAGAACTCTTTCAACGGGTTGTTAAGAGTAGTGTCGAAGTTTCCCGACTTTGTTGTTTTCAAAGCTCTATCGGACGCTTTCCTTATCTCCTCGCTCTAACGCGTTTTGATTGGTCTTGTGACATAAACAGTTCCTTACAAATACTACTTTTTCCTGTCTAGAACTACCTCATTAGATGGATAACTTGATTTCCATAATTCGATCAAGCTTATACTCTTTCGAAATTGGTATCGTGGCCATCGGACGGATGTAAGGAATTGTTATAATCATTTCCAAAAGAAAATAATTTCCGCTGGGATTAAGAAGTGCTTGAATGGCTAATTGCCATAGAAAATTCTAACTTGCGAGAAGAGAAGAACAAAAAATAAAAAAAAAATTGATGGTTCAATGAATGGAGACTCAGACATTGTAGTTCTTACATTTTGCGAAATCGGCATTTTGAGTAACTCTGTGTGGTTGTTTACGGAACTACGGGTAATTACAATGTTCTAATTTACCGCCCACGGGATATGATTACCAAGTAAACATTATTTTTGGAACAAACAGAACAGTTTAGATAAGAGATTTAAACCGTCGCATTGAGTCAATAAAGCAAATTAAAAATTTAGGTATACTGTTATAACACAAACAAATTAATTGCTGTCAAACAAATTAAGTAGGGGCAAGAATAGCTTCGTCACGGTATATGTGCACCTTTTAGAATCAAAGCTTTATTTTGAAGTTTGTAATTTGCAATCAGTTTTTAACTCCCCTTCATCCTTTGTCATCCTTGTTCTCTCTTGGTTTATTAGAGCGCTTTTCGATTAAATGTCATAAAACTAAAACCAAAGTGATTACAAAGGCCAATGAGCAGAACGAAGAAAACCTTGAAGAGCCAATGAGAGCTCAAAGTAAAAACAAGCAAACCGCCTGAGGTGCGGGAAAACGCGTCGTTATTGTCGTGATTGGTGTTAGTTTTGCATCCGCAGGTCAAGCGAATGGCGCGAGTTTTCTGGACCAATCACGGATCAAACTAAAGCAAAACCAGTGCAAACTTGAACTATTTGAAAATTGCTCTATTGTCTCAATTGTGTCTCTCCATCTTACCAAACTGAAGGGGGTAAGTTTTTAAAGAAACTGTGGTGGTACGTCGGTTGGGATAAGAAGGTAATTTGGTTATCGACTAAATTGAAATTGTAAATTAGCCACCTTAACGGGTTAAAAAACTGATGTTTCGAGCGTTAGCCCTTCGTCAAAGCGAAGTAGTCATTTACAGTTTCAATCCCTAGTTTCTTTTCGTGTTATCTTTGCCTCTTTGGTGCCTCTTTGGTGCCTCTTTGATGCTTGTCTACCCGGACTCTTTAGTCCTCAATCCTGAACTATTTTTCAAAAGTTTTCGTACAATCAATACATGATGATTTAATTTCTACAAATCAAATAAAACCTCTGAACAGCAAGAATCTCTGAAATCTTCTCTGAAAGAATTTTAACATCGTAATAGGTTTACTCTTGCAAAAGAGATAGCAGTATTAAATCGATCGCGATTCGCGTATAGTCTCGCTCGCAACTATTTCTATGCGCCTGTACGAAGTGGATTTTCACCTCATTTCTTTAAACTTACTCTGAAGATTATGTTCCCTCAAGCGAGAACAACCGTTAACTCTGAAAAAAAATTTAATTGATTTTAGAACTATTCTCTCACATTACATCCCTAGTACAAAGCAACAATCTAATCCCATTAAACCCACTAATTATCGCAAAATAAAAAATAACAATAACAATAATGATCCTAGTTGAAGACCCTTTCTTCCAGGTGGCTGTTATTAGCACGCAAGCCAATATCAACTTTTTGGGCTGTTACTGAAATAATGAGCTGGTAGAAGCCAAATTTAAATCCTCAACAAAGGCTTCCATTCAAGTATTCAAAGTTAACAAAAACAACCCTGCCTGGAGGAGGCTCTTATTCGTTATATTAATTGCCAGCTTTATAATCAGGACATTAGAGGTATGCAAACAAAACACAATCAGAACCTTTATGTTCACGTAGCTTTTGGCTAAGTTTTTCTTTTTGAGCTAATATGGAATTCGAACTTGGGCGAACCTCTACGAGGAGTCAAGTCAAGAAAAGCGAATTGCCTTCCGATATGCCATGCCTAGCCATGTCGTGCAATCGACAGAATAATGATTTACGTCACACGCCAAGCCAATTTGAGAAAGAAAAGTTAAAGCAGATGAAAAGCATCGAGGGTGACCTCTGGGAGTTGCAAAGGTTTATGCAAGAGCTAAAGTGCGTCACCGCACTGATTTCTGCAGAAGACATACGGAATTGGCAGAAAGTGTCTTACAAAGAACGATCGCTTGACGGAACTGGAAAGAGTGAGGCAACTCTGCACACAAATAACTTTCAACGTGAAGATGTGAGACTACATGGCGATGAAAAGATATTTTTTTTTTTTACTCGCCAAATGGCTCCACCGACGAGAATCAAATGGAAAGAGCAAAGAAGAGTTCTTCGTTCACAGAACTATCACGCCAACAGAGAGAAAGAAAATGTTCCTTTTCTGAGAAAGTCTGTGAGCGAAGACGCAGCTACAGCGTCGGTAAAATGCAATTAGATTCACTAAACCACCTAAGGACAATTGCTGGTTACAAGCCAACGCTGTTTAGGAGGAGGAGGTTAATGGATGTCGTTACAATAGCGGCTGGTAAAACGATTGTGAACCAACCAACTCATAAAAATGATAAAGGCTGATAGTTTCTAAAGAAACTATTTGGGGCTGCGTCGGTGGGGGTAACGAAATAGTTTGGATATATCAACAAAGTTGAAATGGTAAATTGGACACCGTAATGATTACAAAAGCTGACGTTTCGAGCGTTAGCCCTTCGTAGAAGCGAAGGGCTAGCGCTCGAAGAAGGGCTAACGCTCCGACGAAGGGCGAACGCTCGAAACGTCAGCTTCTGTAATCGTTACGGTGGCCAATTTACCATTTCAACTTTGTTGATATATCCAAATCAACTCATAAAAACCCTATTGTTCCACCTCCAATGTGGAGCGACAGAGTACATGCAGTTAGTGCTGGTTTTTACGAGCCACTGAATAGATCAGTCATTCCAGCAGAAAATGGCTCCAATGCTATTAACTTTGAGCATTTGAAATGAAGCGTGTTACAAAGGGTTCGGGTGTCTAGCATAGCTTCTCCTGAAAGAGTCTTACCATTAGAAGAGGTAGCTCTTCATAATCTTTCACAAGACAACCTTTCAGAACTTTAAAGAAACTATCAAAAACCGAACTCGCTGTCATCAAATGCGAGAGATTCAACCAATAACACCGTTAATCGCAGGCTATTAGTGCAACGTGGAACTCAAGAAAAATAATTTATTAAATGCTCGCCATTAAACCATTATTTATTATTATCTATTATTATTTATTAAACGCCGTTATCATTTATTAAACGCCATTATTATTTATTAAACGCCATTATTTATTAAACGCTCGGCAAGACAACTGGAAGGCTCACACAGTACAGACGAAGTTATGGTTCTTATGAAAAGTTCTCCTTCGTGCAACAGCCCTCAAAAACGAAAACTGGAAAGGCAGACGACATCTTACAAAGAAACCACATCAAGTCTTCTACGGAAGAAAAATTCCATAGACACGATCACGTCGTTTTTGCCAAAGGTCGGGAGGAAAACTTTGCCCGGCCCAAATGTAGTAATGATTGTTCTGAAAAGCCGACTGAGACTTAAAGTGTCAGCCGAAACAAAATTTTGATTCCTGCGTCAGTTAGCACCTTCTTTCAACATCATGTCCAACAGTAGAGTTTGAGACAGAAATTTCAACTGTTTAGACTGATGCAGGAAAGGTATAAATTTAAAGGAAGTCTTGTTTTAATGAAGTTAGAGGCGTTCCAGACTAGACGATCCAATATTGGTACTGGTGAAAAATTGTTCCAGGAGCTGAAAGGCTCTTGTCTAAAAGAATTATGCTTTGTTGGTGAAATCAAAAGCTTATGTAGGCGGAAACCTTTCTTTGTTTTTCTTTGCCTAAACCTTTGTAACCTTTCATAACGTGGTTCCAAAACTAAAGCGAATTCATTTATCGAGCTCACACAGCACAAGCCACTCACAGGCACCTTTTTTCTAGATGTTCAGCGGTCAAAGTAAGAGTTACGATTCTATAAATGGCATATAAGTTGTTTTTGGAGTGGTTATCGCTGTGGTTTCCTTGTCCATTTTTGTAATACAAGTATTCCACTATTCGGGTTATCTGCGTAGATATTCGATATAACGTTGCCATGACTGCACGACCCAGCGACCCAGAATGTTTACTAAGTAAAGCACAACTTTTGCGAAAACAGAGCTTCTCCAAATTGCAACTCGCCAAACAACCGAAAGGTTGACTGAAATCAGAGACACAACGGAAAGGTACAGATTATTTCGAAATTCTTAATTTAAAAAAAAGTCTCCTTTCAACTGTGGTCGAATTCATAGCTAGGAGCTCCTGTCTTAATTGATTACTAAATAAATCAGAACACGATCAGTTATCGAGAATGCGTTACAAACTGATTTCACCATCTGGACTTTGACCAAGTAATTTTTGCCAATGAACTTCTGTGATTTTCTACCTATCAACAGTCGTTTTTAAAAGTATAAAATACTTAAAGTAAATTTCTCTCAGTGAAAACAGCATACATTTTTTAGTTTAAAATTGTTAGCACACTTTATAACATTCAAATCCCAAGAAGAACTATTTATTAAACATCATGCAGGTACAAAGTCCTTTGTTATCATTCTTAGAGACACCCGCCGCGACCCGAATCGCAAATAAATGAGAAGACTGAAAACGTGATCTTGATAGATTTGAATTCCAATCCATTTAAAAGAATTGTTTCTAGGGAAGCATCTTTCGCTGTAGAGTCTTGAACCTTGATTGATCGCAAAGCAAAATCTAGAAAGTACATGTATCAAGATCGAGAAGAATAGGACAAATTATCTTGGCTGCTTTGTTGAAGAGCATAAGTGGGAACAAGTGCAGAGGATTTCCCCAAAGCAGAAACTGGAATGATTCGTTGAAATATGAATAAATGTTATATATGAATAAGATACCTTCTTTGCCAGTTCCAAGAGTACATAGTCCTCCTTTGTTTGCGCATCAGAACCTTGATTCCTTGAATGAAGAGTCAGTGCTGCTCACGTGTAAGACTGACATCGATGACCTTAACATGACTGGACGATCAAACATAACTTTCCAAAGAAATTCTTCAAACCCTATTGGCAAACTCTGAGATAGTGGCGATTTAATATAGCAGGCGCCATGGCTCGATGCTATCTTCTGAAGAAACACGTAGCGGAAATCGAAGATTTACCGCAAAGAGATTTTGTACAACTAAAACGACTTTTGAACTAAACCCTGAATCAGCTGGCCAAAGTGCAAAATTTACTAGCGCGTGATATGATGACGTCAACTTCCTCACACGCACGTTTCTGAGGTCTCTGCCAATTTAGTGAGCATGCGATAAATTTCCGTGGTACCGATGGAAACAAAGGAGTACAGAACGGACAGAATATAGGAGATGGAAACTGGGAAATGAAAGACATTGTTTTGAAACATTTTCGATAATAGTAGCGATAATTCATACAACTTCATTCGTGATATTTTTGTAGCCATTGAATGGAATTGACGAAAGCATTTACCATTTAAAAGTTCTTTGAGTCAGGCAGTTTTCACTCTTAGAAACGGTTAGTTATGTTATAACGACTTTTTTTTTTTTTTTTTTTTGCGTATCACCTGCCATTGCATATTAAGCTGGTACTAACTCTGAAATATGTAAATATTCAAGAAGATCCGTTAATTTTTTTCCTCCACAAACGCTTTAGGAAATGCTTATATATGAATAGACATTGTTTATTGTCTTACGCGCATCAATGTACATGTTCTAGCAAAAGATTAGCAAAGGTGTAAAATATAAGATGTTTAGACTGGCATACTTCTGGAAAACATGGACTCCATGAGCAGAATTGAAAAGAATCTCGGAAAATAAACGGAATGAGGATATCAACAGCTCAACAAAATTGACAAACGGTCAATCATTTTAGCAGGTGGCCCTTGGCAAAACTGTCTAAGGCCCACTAGGCGTAAAGAAAGTTGAACAAGCTCCTTAATTTTCCCATCAACGAACCCCAAAACAAACTTGTTACCAGCAAATTTGCATGTCAAAATGCTGAAATTGGTTAAACTTCAAACAAAGTTAATGACGTTCGACTTCGGACAGGAAAAAATAAAGGAAGTGCTTTTGTATACAAAACAAAAAGGGGAATTCTCGTTGTCAAATTGTGCGAGATAGTGAAGGTAATAAAAGAAGCCACAATTAAATATACAAAGATTTAGGAAAGAGTCACGATTTACCAGCAATGCATTTGCAATTTATCATGTTTTGACGAATTTGATCGGTATTTGGTTTCAAATACGCAATGCCACAATGATTATTATTCGGTATGAATTTCACTAAGAAAGAAACGCTCTCCATCACGTCTTCACATGATTCCGAAGAGTCTGTCAAACGAGTTAGCTATAGGCCCTCAGCCAACAAGCGAATTTCTGCCTTAAACGTGCACGAAGATCGCATTCTTCGTCGTAAGATAAGCGCCTATCACGAGATTCACAAAAAGGAGATCGCCGAGGTTTCTAGAAAACTTGTTGAAATCAGGGATTCGATGAAAGAACTAGCGACGGATCCATTATATGGAAACCATTCTTTGCAGAATGTAGAAGGATCTGGAGATGGTAACTCTATTAGAACTCCTGTTACAAACGAGCAAAAGTTAAAACTTGGTCGTTCGCAAAGCTTTCCCGATCTAGGGGATCGATCAACCACAAGCACTAAAACAAACAAATCCTTATTCCCCATCCTCAAACATGGACATCATGTCGTTCAGAGCATTGGAAACTCGGGTAAAAGAGCACCAATCCATCGTGGAGAGTTAAAACCGAGGGTGAAATCCACTGGCTTGCCACGAAGTGCTCAAATAACCAAGTGGCAGCTTACGGAGCATAAAAAGCTGGAAAGGTCTAAAACAGCACCTGTTACAAAGCTCCAGCCACTTTTGATCACCACGCCAGAGATGATGCGAAAAAAAATTAACATTTCTACTTTCAGTCGACCGATAAACATAGATGAGGTCTCGTGCAGAAGACGTATTTCACCGTGTTTAGTGGAAACGGAACCGAAAACAACCCCAATGCATTCCCCACGTGATTCAGAAACCTATGTTCATCGACCCAAGTCGACATCTGATACCCAGGTATTACCTTCACACAGCTTCTCGAACGATTCAAAGAGGCAGTTCAATTTTGCCAGCGAGAAAATGCTTACCAAAAGAGAAGCAAATGCAAGTCACAGAGGTCATTCCTTCTCTAGTGAAAAAAATGGTTACGAACAAGAATCGCCCGTGGCAGCACCTCGAAGTATTTCCAAAATTCTCAAAACTATAAATTGGAAGTGAACGATGCTACTCCAGAGAGCAATGAAAAGGGTATCGATGATTTAAAATATTGTCGATACTTATGAATTTGTACGGAAAACTAAGAAAGTAATCGAATTTGGCGGAACAGAAGACTTAGAAATGGAGCGAATCCAAATTTACAACCGGATATGACACAATGATAGCTCAACATGACTGTGGTACTAAGATGGGAAACCATTTTATTTCTGTTGCCTGGAAACGAAAGAATAACTCTTCAACATCCTCGCTGTTTTGATTTGATATATTCAGATGATGATTCACTAATGTGAAAGCAAGCTTAACTTATTTATCGAAACAAATAAAACTGAAACAGTTGCTGAGCTAACTTTTAGTCAAAGAATGAGGCATAACACACTCAAATCTTACAGAGACTTCAAACGTCGAATGGAACGGAAGAACCTCAATGATTTCCTATTAAATTTTTGGCATAAGCTTCATTATATATTATGAACGTGAAACTGGTGTAATCGTGTAGCAAATATAACAATGGCAATCGCCTCAAAATCTTTGAAATGGCTGTTGACCAAACATGTAAGAATTTAAATCATTCCTTAGATTTTCCCCTAGAATTTCAAAGTATAAAATAATGACTATAATTTTTGACTGAAGTTCATAGTAATAATTTTTGGAAATTAATGAGGTAACGAATATCATTCATTTTGCAGTTAGCAATATTTCATCGCATTTCCTTTTTCTATTGCAAAACAGAAAATATATAGCATAAAGATTTGTCCGTCGATTGAATTACAAAGAAAGAAGAAGAACAATTACTGCACTTCTCTCGTACACATTATCTCTATGATAACTAAAAGACAATTCATGAAAGGATAAAAAGCAAAAGCGATAAATATGGTGCAAACTTTATTGTTTCAACCATTTTACTGATCTTTTTTCTTTGCGTCCTATACGTGTAGTTTAAATTTATACTTTTGTTCTTAAAGAATCGGGTTAAAATTTGCTCTTTTTCTTTGTTGATCGTTCTTTACGTTACCAATCAATGTTTTTTTGTTTTTTTGTTTTTTTATTTACTACTTGTTTTGTATTTGAACAAGAAGTAATTTTGAAAAGCATTTAACAATAAAAATTGCGATAAAACATTTTAAGATTAAAAAGTTGCTAAATGACGACGACGTTTCTACGTTGGCTAAACGTCATTATCAAGTCAAAATATGTTTGTGAGTTCCAGTCTACAAATATCCAGACGGACTCCATACGTGTGAAACTTTTTGTTTAATATTTTTTAATCATCTTTTTCTCACGTTACAGCTTTTAATCAGCTATTGTTTTTTAAGTATTTATGGACTGGAACTCACAAAAATATTTTGAATTGATAATGATGTTTAGCCAACGTCGAAATGTCGTCGTCTTTTAGCAATTTTTTAATCTTAAAATGATTTTGAGAAATGTTTTATCGAAATTTTTTATCGTTAATTGTTTTGTATTTGTTTGTTTTTTGTTTGTTTGTTTGTGTGTTTGTGTTTTCCTTTTCTGTTAAGACAGAATGTACCCACAAAGTATGTTATCTAGGATGTGCACTTAACTCTGCCCGGCTTCTTCTCTTCGCAGCATCCTTAGCATCATACGTATCTAATACCGCAGTTCAAAATATATGAACTTCATATATTCATTGTATCTGATTTATCATCACGGGTTTATTACGAATCAACTTAACCGGGCCTGCTCCTAGTTGGCTTGTTAGCTCAATTGGTAGAGCGCTGCACTAGTATCGCAGAGGTCAGTGGTTCGAATCCCGTACAGGCCTGATTTTTTCCAGGTCTGATTTTCGCTATTGCATAAATAGCGCTCTGTACTGCGAGGATCGTGCATCATACGTATCTAATACCGCAGTTCAAAATATATGAACTTCATATATTCATTGTGTCCATAGCTTGTGTTGGTTTAAATTCTTCTTTCCCTCAAAGCTGATGACAAAAATGCTGACAAAACTGATGCAAATATTTCCTTATTTGCATCACAGTAAACATTTTACTTGCAAGCCATGAAAGTCGTTAAATCATTGTATATTAAAGTTCACAAAGTAACCAGGTGTACAATCGGACACGGTTTGATGCAACTCTGGTTTAACAATTTAATGGATGTAACCGGGGAATTACGATTCTTCGATCCATCGTTTCGAAACTTCTATTCGAAAAAAAGGAAAGGCATTAAACAGAAAACGTTAGGTCGCTGAATTGTAATTCTCCGGTAATATTGATTTCATTACATCCTTAAACCAGAGTAGCATAAAACCATGTCTCGTTAAATTTTTTTTTTTTTAACATAAATCATACCTTTGTCAGTTCAAGGTATTAAATGCGTTCTAGGTTGATGGTAATTTCTTTTGAGAAAAAAACCATAACTGGCAAATCTGCACCTAACAAAGTTTTCATCCATTATTTACGGTACTAAGAGGTAGACTGCGTACGAATACGAATTACAGATTGAAGCAAAACTTTCTTTTTAAATTTTCATTAAGGCTAAGATCTTTGTGCCAAGAATTACATTGATAAAGACATCACACAGATTTCATGCTAAATTATTCATGAAAAGTAAATATCGTTGAATTGACCTTCGTATTTCACACGGTATTTTCACTGTATTAACTGGAAGTCCCTTTTGAAGTGTTTTTTTCTTTTCATCTAAGCGATCGGGGTAAATACAAGGCAATTTTCTTCAAATCGACTCATGTTCAAAGAAGTGTCATGGGGAGGCAGTATTTCATTAACTCGCATGCATCTTAGGAAAATCAGCTCTGACGACTAATCCATGCTAGCTTCCTTTTAAGAAAACACTCTTCACAGTTTTTGACTCGGATTGCATTTTAGTAGAACTTTGTCAACAACCTACAATGGATAAGAGGAAAACGATTGATTTTCGGCAAACTGAAAAGGCTTCAGTGGCTTATTTCCACGAGCAGTCAATACTGCGTAAAAAATTGGACCAGTTTCAAAGAGAGCAGGACAAAAGCCTCAAAAAGATCTCAAGCAGACAAGATACATTAGCGAGGGATTTTTTGGGCCAAATTGGCAAGAGTCGAAATAAAAAGCTAGCAGTTATGGAACATTGGCATATACGATCCTCGCATACCGACCTATTTTCCAGACATGATTCTGTAAGTGCAGAACGTACATATATACCAGATATACTCGTTCGAGCCCGGAAAGTATCTGCTCCGAGCGATACAAGATCTAAGAGCGGTAGAGCCTCGATCTCCAGTGACATTAACAGTAGCAGAAAAGCGAGTGACCCCGAATATTTTTCAGGTCGGACAATAGATTATGGAGAGCGCCAAGCTGTCGGCGTTCCGAGGAGAAAACTAACTACTGGTCATGTTGATTTAGCGGCTTCTTCCGGAGGCCTTCCTCATTATGCTGGATGTTCAGGTTCGCCTATGGATTACGACGATGTAGTCAGTCAAAGTAGATCCAATGTCAGCGTTTTAAAGGCAAAGATGCCAAGTGGACAGTCCGGTGGCTTTTTTAGCGACACTTTATCTCGCACGAAATCTGAAAGGGAAGATTCGATGAGGAAGATAGATTTACCGACAAGTTTATCTTCATGTATCGACGCACCATCCAGAATGGTTAATGAGACAACATCGGAAGGTGTAAGCAAATATCGACGAGATAATTTGCTAAGCGCTCCCAAAAATATACTCGAGAATCGAAGGCAAATCTTTAATGGAAATTTGACCAGTTTTCAAGGTCTTCCTAATGATGTTGACAACAATTTCAACTCACAGGGAAGAGAAGAAAACAAAGATATTCCCAGAGTAGCACCTGGAACATTAATTACGAATGGACAATTTCAAAGCGCCAGACTAGATGTAAGCGGAGTTTATATTTCTGAGGAATTCTCAACTCTAGAGTCTAAGGAAGCGAATTTGTCTCGAGGAATAAGCAATGTTTACTCGGAGAAGGAAGTTGAAGTCGAAACCAGTGGTGAAAGCAGCAACACTTTTCAAAGAAAAGGAAGCTTATCAAGAGATCAAATAAAACTGGATTTGCATGAGTTAACAATCGCGACAACAACAGCAGCAGGTGCAAGAGGAGGAATACGTCATCATGGGAACGCCTGGAGTGACAAAAGCACGACTCCGAGGAGAAAGATTTCGACTGGGCAAGCGCCCCCCGGAGCTGTGATAAACCGGAATTCGAGAATATCGCGAAATGAAGAGAGTTTCATGGAACGGAATTCAGCAAAAAGTGAGACTGGAGAAAACAGTGATGGATTGAGAAGCTTTCGTTCCTTGGCGCTTGTGGCGACTGCGGCTCAAAGATTCCGCACTGCAACTACTAACGCAGGCCCAGAGAAACCTAAACCTGGTGTATCGCCCGACAAAAAAATTCTGACAAAAGCTAGATTATATGAGCTGCAGAGACCAACAGAAAGCTACTTGAGACAAGTAGCAGCAGTAGAAGAAATGTCCACAAATATCCTGAGATTAGGAACAAGAAGCAAATCCGTGAGTGGACCTAGCTCTAGAAAAATTTCAGTTAATGGAATCACAGATTTCCGACGAGTAAGTCAAGCTGCCTTGGCAACACGGGTTTTGATTGACAGAGGCATCAAAAAAGTGTCCACAACTGGGCTCTCATAACTGGAGTCTAGAAAAGAGACAAACCACTGTAAATCGCTCTCTGACATGATGAACGAATTGAAGAATTGTCGTTATTTGAGAAATTCGAGTCTCCACGATAAATGATATCGTTGGCTTTCGTAGTCCTCCTCTTCTTAATGGGCTTTCATAGCTGTTACCGTCTATGTTACATAACCAGGTTTATTGTCGGCAGGTTTACCTTTGCTGGATATCATCAGCTTTTACTGAAATCTCCTAGAGGCGCTATCTTAGCTCTTTATTTCATTGATAATAGCCATGGTGGTTCTGTAGAAGTGAATGAGTGAATACGAAAACAAAAAATCGCTAAGGCCCACACAACTCCAAAGCAATTATCTCAACACAAAATTCACTTTGATGCTCTTTTCAGCGCGCTAAGTGGTGATTACAATGACTGAACAAAATATGAGAATATTGTTTTGCCTTCTTTCATTCGGATGCTTTTATTCTCGATGTCATTTACCAATTGCTTCCCTCTAACTTAAATTTATTTTTTCCTTGGGGCTGATTTTGCGTTCTTTTTTACCATCCTCCTTCAATTTTTTACAAAGTATTTTAATTTCATTTATTTTACGTTTATTAAAAACACAAAAATATCAAACAAACGAAGTAAAAACAAACTTTACCGAGAATGAAATTGTATCTCTATTAGATATTTTACCCAACTGTGTTTTAGACCAATAACATGAGTCGCGCTGCGTTAGTTTAAATTTGTGAAATGAGAGTCCTTTTAAATGATTCGAAAGCAAGTGTTTTGTGTAGCAAATTTAAAATAGGCCATAAACCTAAAATAGACTCGGCTGTCGAAAGCATCGCCTTTATTTTAACGAGTATTAAACCTTTTTTAATTTTTTTGGGTTTTGTTCATGGTTTTTGATGCGAATTTGGCGAAAATAGAAATATCTATCCTAGATTATCACCTTGAGTTTAGTTTTTCAGCCGAAGAGTTTTTGGATCAGAATCAAGATTATCGCCTTCTCATCAAAGACGACAGGATGCTTTATTCAAGTACTTCCCTCTTGTGTAAACTTTAACAAGAAATAATTAGCAACTAAGGTAAAAGACCGGCAATTTCAATTTAAAAAAAGGGGCAAAAATCGATCTCCAAGGAAAAGATGTCTTATGTTCGATTTTACCGAAAACTATTGTGACCATTTTGGAGTTGGATCTTGGTCCATTAGATTTACATGGGATACTTTCGTAGTTACTCTTGCTTTAGGGTATCCAAGAGGCTAGTCTTGTACCTGAAAACAATTAAAATACGCGACGCCTTAATGTATTCATAAAATGGCCTGCTTCATTTGGGGTTAGGTGATAAAAATGTCAAAAACGAATAAAAGATAAGGGTAAGTAGGGATTCTATTTAATCACACGGATCTAATGAGGACAAAAGATCGTAACGAAGTGGCCTCCTCGCTGCTATCAAGAGACGATGTATTGAACTTATGATAAAGTTTGGGAAGAGAAACGCAACGAGTTTGACGCTTCTCAGTTCAGATGACAGTTTGGAGAGACTGGCTTTATTTGGCGTGTGACAAACAGGTGTGCTCATACTAATTTTTCAGTACAGTTTGCTTTGCTGAAACTCCACATCAATAGAATCGAAGCAAGCATCCTCTTCGACTCTTCGATACGTCATAGCGAGGAGTGATCGACGAAACTGGAAAAAAAAATCGTTTAAAAGCTTGAGTCATTGGTTCATAAACATCAGCCGATGAAATGAATGGTACTTTCGTTAAAGTTGGTGCGGCAAATCATGGCCAAAGTAGTCTGTCACGATCTATTAATGACTTGAGCTGCGATCAAGAACTCCACAGGCAAAAAGCATCGTCATTAATGGTGCTTTCTCAAGATGCCAAGGTAAAATGCGCGTCATTTCCAGATATAACCTTACCTAAAATCTCGTCTGAGAAGAGAAAAGGAGAACATTTACTATCTGGCCAATCGAACTTGGATTCAGTGAGACTTAACAGGGATTGTGTCATCCCCAGCTTCAATGATGTTAGACAAAGGAGGATCTCTAACTCAATCGTGCAAACATCTCTAACGCGACCGAAATCGTGCACTGCTCGGGTGCATTTGACGCCGATCGCTCCAAGAACGCCAGAATTGCTCCGGCGCAATCGAATACCACGGCCATCGTTGCCAGCTTCAATGGAACTGGTCAAAACTCGCAGCGCGCCAACGTCGCCGATCTCGTCTAAAAAACATTCTGATTCAAATGAAAGACCCACTGTCTCTAAAAGTGTAAGCTTCACTTCTTCGAAATCCTTAGTTGAGGACACGGAGTTTGAGGAAGTTTTCTCGAGGCGAAAGAGTCACGACTATGGGGCTACATCGTCTTCGACTCCACCGGTTTCTCAGGCTTTGCGTCGAAAATTTGAAGATTCAGAGAAAACAGCAAGAAAAGCAAAAAACCTGATTGACGATTACAAAAAGTCCTGTCCAGTTCAACAAAGAAGAGACCAAATGGAGACAAAATCATTAGCAGAAGCCTTAGATGAAGTTAAAAACTGTAGATATTTAAGAGTTGTTGATAGAAAATGAATATCGCTTCGAATGTGTATACCATGTAGAAGCAGGTGGTTAAATATAAGCAAAATGCTGTTCAGTCTGTATGATATTATAACGTCTTGTTTTAAAATGGTATTTATGAAGGGAACATGCGAAATGTTGCAACTTTCCATTTTTGAAAGCTGAAAGATTAGAAAAAAATTGCAGAGAATGCAGAGATAGATGCTTTTGTCCTCTCTCTTTTGATTCCTAGTTTTTGCAATTAGTGAGCTGTTTTCGTTCTCAAGTTGGCCCCACACGGGGGGGACACTGAGAAATTTCAGCTCTAAAATCTCTGTAGCCCGGATCTAAGTAGCCAACAGGCCAGTTCATAAAGAGATACATCCTGGTTTCCTTGTGCAAGCAGGAGAAAGTGCTCCCTCGACTTACCCTTTACCCCTACTTTCCGGCTTATTCGTCGGCACTCAAACGCCAGAAATTCCATATTTCAGCTACACTACTCAACAGACACTAATATAGTGAACCATTAGGTTTATTTTGCATGTTTCGGCCGAGCACCAGCGTACAATAATGGAGAACACATATAGAAAACCTTTGCATTCTCGGTAATCGTTACCAAAGCGCACGACAAAAAGACATACCGAGAGCTTAGCAACCACTAGCAAACATCGTGGTTAGAACGGCGGCCAGAAAAAACCTGCCATAAAAAACCCCGTAGGGAAAAAGAGACAGGAAATTTGGGTAGGAAACAGGCCCAAGTCCACGTAACCTTCCTACTAGGCTATATGCATACTTACAAAAAAGATAAATAAATAAACTTAGCAATAGCTGAGAAGGTGTCGGCCCAGAATGATTGCCCACGTGCAATCACAAGCTTTAATACTCGTATCACTATACCCATAATGCATCTATACTCAAGGGCCCAGGCCCTTGTCCTGTTGCTCTCTTGCCGCAGAAATATTTAATTTCCGTTATGGTAAATTTAAGGTGTCTCGTAACGTGTCCCAACAAAAGAAGGTTTTTTGACTGCGCTGGTCCGGTACTCTTTATTTTCTTATACACATATTTTTTTCTGTATGAAAATATTTCTGCCTTAACGTTTTCGTGTGTTTATGATTAAAAGCCAATGTCACTAATTATCTTAGGGCTTTTAAATTCTTATATTCCTTACTCATGACATGTCATGTTAGCCGCCCTACTATTCATAATTCATTCGTCAGCTTCCACTTTCAAATCTTGGAACCGTCACCAATTTGAGTATACCTCTGTAATCATTCGAGGTTCCTAAGCTTAATCTCACAAATTCTCCCAACCATCAATAAGATTCTTGAACGAGCCGTGCACCTGCAACTTGACACTTTCATATCAGACTCCAAATTACTTACTCCAAATCAGTTTGGTTTCCGTCCCAAGCTTTCAACTGTAACTGCCCATGCCCATTTCACTGACAATATACTTCAGAGTCTTGATAACGGCTGTTTTACGGGAGCAGTTTTCCCAGACCTCTCCAAGGCGTTCGATACCGTAGACCAAATGCTTCTTGTTAAAAAGTTCAAGGCTATTGGTGCTGGTTCTCAAGTCGTGGAGTGGTTTGTCTCATACCTCAATAATCGGTACCAAGTAACATCTGTTGAATGCTACCAGTCCCCTCCTTATGAAGTTCATGTTGGAGTGCTCAAGGTAGCATCCTCGGCCCTCTACTATTCCTTATCTACATTAACGATCTTTCGAACTGCTTAGAACACTATCAAGTAATTATGTAGGCAGACGACTCTGTGATATACTCAAATGGAAAACGCTGCCAAGATATTAAATGCCGACCTTGCCGATTTGTCTCAAATCGAATTTCTTATTGTTTGGTAGCCATCGCAGATTGCAAACCTGCTAAGGTATCAAACTTGAAATAGGTAACAAAGAACTTGAAAATACAGGTTCAATCAAATATATCGGTGTAGTCATCCACAAGAACATGACATAGCACGAGCACGAGCACATCGAATCATTAATCACCAAAATTAAAGAAAGAATCGGTTTACTAAAACGAGTCAAGCATCTATTACCATTAGAAACGCGAATTACATTGTACAGTTCCTTAATAAGTCCACTTTTTCACTATGCCGACATTATTTGGGGAGACAAGAATAACGCCACTATCATGGAAGATTTGCGAACACTACAAAATAAGGCTGCAAAAGTTATCCTTGATTTGCCGCATCACGCCTCATCCACCGACGCACTAAATTCTCTAAACTGGCCAGCACTGCTCCAATGGCGTCTTGTACACAGATACATTGCCACCTTTAAGTACATTCACGGCCTTGTAGATTATAATTTGAATATATCAACACAGTTGAAATGGTAAATTGGCCACCGTTACGGTTATAAAAGCTGACGTTTCGAGCGTTAGCCCTTGTGGATTATACTTTTAATATTTTAAGAAATTCTGACTTCCACAGATATATTACAAGAAGAAAGAACGATATCCGCCTCCCTCGTGTAAAAACGAACTATGGAAAACAGAGACTTTTATATATGTGCGCAAGAGAATGGAATTTACGTATGATGCACGATCCTCGCAGTAGATAGCGCTATTTGTGCAATAGCGAAAATCAGACCTGAAAAAAAAAAATCAGGCCTGTACGGGATTCGAACCACTGACCTCTGCGATACTTGTGCAGCGCTCTACCAATTGAGCTAACAAGCCAACTGGGAGCAGGCTGTTAAGTTGATTCGTAATAAACCAGTGAAAGTGATACAGGCCTGACTTTTTTTTTTTTCCAGGTCTGATTTTCGCTATTGCACAAATAGCGCTATCTACTGCGAGGATCGTGCATCATACGTATCTAATAACGCAGTTCAAAATACATGATCTTCATATATTCATTGTATCTCAGAATGGAATTTCTTAGACACTTCTATTAAAGAAATCGACTCCTTTCTCATTATTAAGCACAGAGTAAAAAATCATGAATTTAGTTAAGTTACCGTTAAGATCTGATTCTATCATGTTTACACACCCTGTATATTACTTAGTTTTTATGTTTGTAATTTGTTTTCTATTTCTATAAATGTTTTTCACTTATTTTTATTTTACAGGGTCTCACATAATACTACTCCCCAGTGACGTGAGCCACCTGTATATAGAGAGTCATTATTATTATTACTATTATTATTTTTTTTTATTATTATTATCATTATTATTATTATTAGTATTATTATTATTATTAATTCCCAACAGCCTCTTTTCTTCAGGAGCTTGAATCTTAATACTTTGACCGTTGAAAGTGACTACCATCTAATTTCTTCTGACTCCTTCCCCCCAGGTTCCTCAACTCCTTGATCCCTAGGAGTGACTAGCATCTAATTTCTCCTGACTCCCTCCCCCCATGTTCCTTAACTCCTTGATCTCTAGGAGTGACTAGCATCTAATTTCTCCTAACTCCCTCCCCCCATGTTCCTCAACTCCTTGATCCCTAGGAGTGACTAGCATCTAGTTTCTCCTGACTCCCTCCCCCCATGTTCCTCAACTCCTTGATCGCTAGGAGTAACAAGCATCTAATTTCTCCTGACTCCCTCCCCCCATGTTCCTCAACTCCTTGATCCCTAAGAGTAACTAGCATCTAATTTCTCCTGACTCCCTCACCCCATGTTCCTTAACTCCTTGATCCCTAACAGTGACTAGCATCTAATTTCTCCTGACTCCCTCCCCCCATGTTCCTTAACTCCTTGATCCCTAAGAGTGACTAGCATCTAATTTCTCCTAACTCCCTCCCCTCATGTTCCTCAACTCCTTGATCCCTAAGAGTGACTAGCATCTAATTTCTCCTAACTCCCTCCCCCCATGTTCCTCAACTCCTTGATCCCTAAGAGTGACTAGCATCTAATTTCTCCTGACTCCCTCCCCCCATTTTCCTCAACTCCTTGATCCCTAGGAGTGACTAGCATCTAATTTTTCCTGACTCCCTGCCCCCATGTTCCTCAACTCCATGATCCCTAAGAGTGACTAGCATCTAATTTCTCCTGACTCCCTCTCCCCATGTTCCTCAACTCAATGATCCCTAAGAGTGACTAGCATCTAATTTCTCCTGACTCCCTTCCCCCATGTTCCTCAACTCCTTGATCTCTAGGAGTGACCAGCATCTAATTTCTCCTGACTCCCTCCCCCCATGTTCCTCAACTCCTTGATCCCTAGGAGTGACTAGCATCTAATTTCTCCAGACTCCCTCCCCCCATGTTCCTGAACTTCTTGATCTCTAGCAGTGACTAGCATCTAATTTCTACTGACTCCCTCCCCCCATGTTCCTCAACTCCTTGATCCCTAAGAGTGACTAGCATCTAATTTCTCCTGACTCCCTCCCCTCATGTTCCTCAACTCCTCGATCCCTAAGAGTGACTAGCATCTAATTTCTCCTTACAATATCGCCCTTGAATCGAACATGTAAAACAAGTGAATGAAGGAAAGGTCACTAACTGAAGGAACTCTTGATTGTTAAACAAATTCTCCTTGTCAGTCCATTAAAAAATGTATAGAGAACAGTATGGAGAATATGAATACTGATCGGTTAGGGTGTAAAAAGGTCAATAAATCTGCGGCTATTTTGGTGTGTGACTAAAGTTCTATCATGATGACAAAGCTGTTCGTGATGTTGACCTATGGTTAGTTTACATTACATATATGCAAATATCATCTTTCAAGTGTCTTTTTATAGAAGCTTGCTGAGTCAGGCTTACATTGAATCACAACAATAAGTGGATCTCCTGAAGCGGAACATGGTTTAGCGAGAAATGAAAATTCTCAACACGCAAGTATGACTGCGAGATGAATTCAGTCTACTTTTGACTATCGAAAAATTAAAGTCTCACGCGTTTAAGTATAAAATGGTAGAAGTTTGTTATTACAGTTCGAGCTGTCGAGAAAACTCGAGAAAACGTGACCTCGTTATGATAAAAAATGTGACCTCGATATGGTTTCGATAGGCATGTAAATATGAGTGTCAGTGGAGTACACATCTCATTTCGCAGCTCACTGATTTGGTTTCGAGTCAATATTTTTTGCCCATTCATTGCGTTAAATGGCGACTACATACAAGTTAACTTATTACAATCTCCGAGCCCGGGGAGAACCCACACGACTCGCTTTCGCATATGCAGGGGTAGAATATGACGATGTTCGTATTCCGTTTGATCTTAAAGGCGAAGAGTGGTTGGCACTCAAGCACAGTAAGTTCTTATCACAGAGCATCGATTGCATCGAGTTTCATGAGGTGTGGGTTAAATGTGTTTTGGAACAGTAGTAAGAGCGTTGTTTCCTCTGCAGGTGGAAGGTGCCCTTTTGGACTGATACCTATTCTTGAAGTCGAGGGAGTGACCCTTTGCCAGTCCATGGCTATCCTTCGGTTTGTAGCCAAACGACATGGTATGTCCAATTGTATTACAGTGCTCGCTTTCGCAGCCGTTTCTTGGGATGTCACGCTACACGCGGTCTGTTGGAAGAAGGGTTGCGTGACGTTCAAGTTAACGCCAGCGCAGAGTACACAAAATTAAGATACCAGCAAACACTTTCAACCCTATGTCACTTCTTACCAGACCCCGTCCTCATGAGGCAGGATAAATCCCAAAACGTATTTCCTGATGCTACGGTTAGGACAAATTTACGCATAAATTTTCCACCGAAAACAGAGTTCTGAAAAGCAGTATGTAATAAGGATCAGGGACGAAAAAATTGAAACGTAACCGTTTCGAAAACACTTGACGTCCATCTTTTTGTTTTCTACTTTTTTGTTCGCTTTGTTTTTGTTTTTTGCATTATGTATCTTAAATGTTGTTTTGTCTAATTTCTTTGCGTGTGTGGAAAGAAAACTTCAGTGGTACCTGTTTTTCGTTTTGGATGGAAAGTTTGGAAAGTTTTTTTCTGCGTATTCAAATTTACTTGGAAGTAATGCACGGGGCCACAAACTCGCTTCCTTTACAACCCTTGGCTTCACTTCTTTCGAGATATGAAGTTTGGCTCAAATTTTACTCTTCGCTCTGACGAAGGGCTTATGCTCAAAACGTTAGTTTTGAAACCATTTACGGTGGCTAATTTACATTATCAATTCAGTTGATGAAACCAAAATTACCGTGTTACTCCCACTGACGCAGCACCACAGATTCTTTAAAAAGTTACCCCCTTTATTCTTGGTAAGGAGAAGTTTATTTATGTCCCTTACAGGTTTGATGCCCAGCAATGATCTGCAGCAAGCCAAAGCAGATATGTTTGCTGAAGGAGTGTACGACTTAGAGAACGAAATCGTTCGTGCCATTGTCCATGCTGACCCAGCCCAACAGGTACAGTACAAATTTGCCAATGGAGGGTCCATCAACGAATAGACTTCGAACGCTTCCTCCTTGCCAAATGAATCAATAGAGTTAATTTAGAAAAATTGGTGAAAAAAATAAAAATAAAAAGAGACAGACACAGAGAGATAGAAATAATACGATGAACTGCGCGCTGCAACCTCTGGGTTCTCTGGGAGTGAGGCGCATAGTTTGAATGGCGGTCTGTGTATTTTTTGCGCTGATTTCCTGACTCGTGCGGAGGACTTAGATAGAAAAAACAAACAAACAAAAAAAAAAAACTGGCTGCTATTAGTTTTATCGAAAAAGGGCTACAAAGAAGGAAAATGAAGAGCCAGGGATGGCCAGGGCGATTATCTATCCAGTTTGTGGACAGTAGTAATATCAAAATTCCGAAAGGTAGAATTCTTTGAAAAAACCCGAATTCCAAGATACACAACCCTCCAAAGTAAATAAAGTTAATGAAATTCGTGACTTTGGAAGTAATTTTCTTTTTTTAGTTACAGCAATGCAATAAATTAATCAATTCTGTATTAGTCCATTGACAGCATTATTATTATTATAATTGTAATCCAGTCAAATCATTTCATCACAGTAATTCTTTCATATCTCCTTTTTTTTTAAATCCACAGAAAGCTCTGATGGAAAAGTTCAATAGGGAGTCTTTACCCAGGCAAACTAAGTATTTTGAAAAGATCTTGGAACAGAATCCTAAAGATGAGGTCTACTGTGTTGGAAATAAGGCAAGTGGTTCCGTTCTCAGTGGTTTGTATTCGCTACCTTGACGAGTATCTGCCTTGTTTCCAGACCCTTTTTGCCTTAGCGACCGGATATTATTCACCTCCTGGAGGGGAGGGGTAGGACGATTTTGGCTGTGCCATAATAAAATTCACCTGATCCCCTCCCCTAGGTTTTGTAGTATTCCAATGACCCCACTCACTGACAATTAATTTCCTACGGGTTCCCCCCGTCCCCTCTTAAAATGCGTGTTTAAATTCGTATTTCCATAAATCCAATTATTCAATCACTTTACACATAATATTCATTTATCCTTTTTCTTTTTAGCTGAGCTTTGCAGACATCTGCTTCTTCTCGTTCTACAACTCCTACATTGCCAAAGGCCAACTGGATCCTCCAGTTGTGTTGAAAGACTGCCCTCGCCTTGCTGCTCTGTACAAAAAAGTTAGAGATGAACCCAAGATTAAGGAGTGGATTGAGAAACGCCCTGAAACAGCATTGTAAAATCCAGTCAGCCAAGTTTACAATCATTAACCCGCCCCTTTCCCCAACAGTGATTAGCATTGTCTTTAATCTCCTTACAATATCACCCCTGAATCACTCGTTAAGGACACGGGAATAAAGCAAATAATTACCAACCATTGAAGTTTCGTTATGATATACAATTTCTTCTTGGTAACCACCTTGGGAAATATACAGAGAACAGTATGGAGAATATGCATACTGACATTAGGGTGTAAAGAGTCATCAACCATAAAATAATGATTCTGTATGCTTCTTAACCACAAGAATTATTCTATTTATTCTTTGTGTCTGTTTACACTGAGATACGTTGATTTACAACCTAGAAAGTTACCAACTAGGACTGACGGAACTTCCATTAGCTTTGCTGCGATAAAAATGTCATTTATAAAGCATTTTTCCTATCGATTTCTCATATCAGTTAAAATTTTTCTAGTCTTAATTTTAAAAACGAACACTGTATTTCATCGAGAAAAGATTTAGCCTCCTTTGAAGGGCCTTGCCTCTTCCCCTTCTCCCCATTCCCTTAACAGTTCTCACCCTGTCAGTCCTGTCACTCCCGGGATGGATGTTAAGAAGTAAATAGATCTGGGAACAAGTTAACAAGAGATTCCGATCGAGTCATAGAAAGTTTCCGACCATCTTCGGTGTTTTCCGACATAAATACCCCCCTCCCCTCCCCTCCCCTCCCCACTCTCCCACTCAAGAAATCGGATACTATTGGACATCATCAGAAGCATTGACCTGGTAAGTCATATGTCGTAGGACGGAATCGTTTCGCTTGCTTCTTACAGCTTCTGCAAACAATGCCATCGTACAGATTAATTCACTTTCCGCTTCCCGCAAGAGCGGAAGCCATTAGAATGGATTTTGCCGCGGCTGGAGTTGAATTCGAGGACGTATGTTATTCAATGGACGAGAGGATTTCAAAATACAAGAATTGTGAGTAGTCATTAAAGTATTGCGTAATCAAAAAGTTCCCTCCCCCCATGTTCCTCAACTCCTTGATCCCTAAGAGTGACTAGATTCAAATTTCTTCTGACTTCCTCCCCCCATGTTCCTAAACTCCTTGATCCCTAAGAGAGACTAGCATCTAATTTCTCCTGACTCCATCCCCCCATGTTCCTCAACTCCTTGATCCCTAAGAGTAACTAGCATCTAATTTCTCCTGAATTCCTCCCCCCATGTTCCTCAACTCCTTGATCCCTAAGAGGGACTGGCATGTAATTTCTCCTGACTCCCTCCCCCCAATGTTCCTCAACTCCTTGATCCCTAAGAGGGACTAGCATCTAATTTCTCCTGACTCCATCCCCCCATGTTCCTTAACTCCTTGATCCCTAAGAGTGACTAGCATCTAACTTCTTCTGACTCCATCCCCCATGTTCCTCAACTCCTCGATCCTTAAGAGTGACTAGCATCTAATTTCTCCTGACTGCATCCCCCCTTGTTCCTCAACTCCTTGATCCCTAAGAGTGACTAGCACCTAATTTCTCCTGACTCCATCCCCCTATGTTCCTCAACTCCTTCATCCTTAAGAGTGACTAGCATCTAATTTCTCCTTACTCCCTCCCACCATGTTCCTCAACTCCTTGAACCCTAAGAATGACTAGCATCTAATTTCTCCTGAATTCCTCCCACCATGTTCCTCAACTCCTTGATCCTTAAGAGTGACTAGCATCTAATTTCTCCTGACTCCCTCCCCCCATGTTGCTCAACTCCTTGATCCCTAAGAGTGACTAGCATCTAATTTCTCCTGAATTCCTCCCCTCATGTTCCTCAACTCCTTGATCCCTAAGAGGGACTAGCATGTAATTTCTCCTGACTCCCTCCCCCCCATGTTCCTCAACTCCTTGATCCCTAAGAGGGACTAGCATCTAATTTCTCCTGACTCCATCCCCCCATGTTCCTTAACTCCTTGATCCCTAAGAGGGACTAGCATCTAACTTCTTCTGACTCCATCCCCCATGTTCCTCAACTCCTCGATCCTGAAGAGTGACTAGCATCTAATTTCTCCTGACTGCATCGCCCCTTGTTCCTCAACTCCTTGATCCCTAAGAGTGACTAGCACCTAATTTCTCCTGACTCCATCCCCCTAAGTTCCTCAACTCCTTCATCCTTAAGAGTGACTAGCATCTAATTTCTCCTTACTCCCTCCCACCATGGTCCTCAACTCCTTGATCCTTAAGAGTGACTAGCATCTAATTTCTCCTTACTCCCTCCCCCTATGTTGCTGAACTCCTTGATCCCTAAGAGTGACCAGCATCTAATTTCTCCTGAATTCCTCCCCCCATGTTCCTCAACTCCTTGATCCCTAAGAGTTACTAGCATCTAATTTCTCCTGGCTCCATCCCCCCATGTTCCTTAACTCCTTGATCCCTAAGAGTGACTAGCATCTAATTTCTCCTGACTCCCTCTCCTCATATTCCTGAACTCCTTGATCCCTAAGAGGGACTAGCATCTAATTTCTCCTGACTCCCTCCACCCATATTCCTCAACTCCTTGATCCCTAAGAGTGACTAGCATCTAATTTCTCCTGAATTCCCTCCCCCCCCATGTTTCTTAACTTTTTGATCCCTAAGAGTGACTAGCATCTAATTTCTTCTGAATTTCTCCCCCCATGTTCCTCAACTCCTTGATCCCTAAGAGTGACTAGCATCTAATTTCTCTTGAATTCCTCCCCCCATGTTGCTCAACCCCTTGATCCCTAAGAGGGACTAGCATCTAATTTCTCCTGACTCCCTCCCCCCATGTTCCTCAACTCTTTGATCCCTTAGAGGGACTAGCATCTAATTTCTCCTGACTCCCTCCCCCCACGTTCCTCAACTCTTTGATCCCTAAAAGTGACTAGCATCTAATTTCTCCTGACTCCCTTCCCCCATGTTCCTCAACTCCTTGATCCCTAAGAGTGACTAGCATCTAATTTCTCCTGAATTCCTCCCCCCATGTTGCTCAACCTCTTGACCCCTAAGAGGGACTAGGATCTAATATCTCCTGACTCCCTCCCCCCACGTTCCTCAACTCTTTGATCCCTAAGAGTGACTAGCATCTAATTTCCCCTGACTCCCTTCCCCCATGTTCCTCAACTCCTTGATCCCTAAGAGTGACTAGCATCTAATTTCTCCTGAATTCCTCCCCCCATGTTGCTCAACCGCTTGATCCCTAAGAGGGACTAGCATCTAATTTCTCCTGACTCCCTCCCCCTATGTTCCTCAACTCCTTGATCCCTAAGAAGGACTAGCATCTAATTTCTCCTGACTCCCTCCCCCCACGTTCCTCAACTCTTTGATCCCTAAGAGTGACTAGCATCTAATTTCTCCTGACTCCCTTCCCCCATCTTGCTCAACTCCTTGATCCCTAAGAGTGACTAGCATCTAATTTCTCCTTACAATATCGCCCTTGAATCGAACATGTAAGTCAAGTGAAGGAAGGAAAGGGCCACCAACTGAAGGAACTCTTGATTGTTAAACAAATTCTCCTTGTCAGCTTATTAAAAAATGTATAGAGAACAGTATGGAGAATATGAATACTGATCGGTTAGGGTGTAAAAAGGTCAATAACTCTGCGGCTATTTTGGTGTGTGACTAAAGTTCTATTATGATGACAAAGCTGTTCGTGATGTTGGCCTATGATTAGTTTACATTGCATATATGAAAATATCATCTTTCAAGTGTCTTTTTATAGAAGCTTGCTGAGTCAGGCTTACATTGAATCACAACAAGAAGTGGATCTCCTGAAGCGGAACATGGTTTAGCGAGAAAAGAAAATTCTCAACACGCAAGTATGACTGCGAGATGAATTCAGTCTACTTTTGACTATCGAAAAATTAAAGTCTCACGCGTTTGAGTATAAAATGGTAGAAGTTTGTAATTACAGTTCGAGCTGTCGAGAAAACTCGAGAAAACGTGACCTCGTTATGATAAAAAATGTGACCTCGATATGGTTTCGATGAGCATGTAAATATGAGTGTCAGTGGAGTACACATCTCATTTCGCAGCTCACTGATTTGGTTCCGAGTCAATATTTTTTGCCTATTCATTGCGTTAAATGGCGACTACATACAAGTTAACTTACTATAATGTCCGAGCCCGGGGAGAACCCACACGACTCGCTTTCGCATATGCAGGGGTAGAATATGACGATGTTCGTATTCCGTTTGATCCTAAAGGCGAAGAGTGGTTGGCACTCAAGCACAGTAAGTTCAGATCACAGAGCATCGATTGTATCGAGTTTCATGAGGTGTGGGTTAAATGTGTTTTGGAACAGTAGTAAGAGCGTTGTTTCCTCTGCAGGTGGAAGGTGCCCTTTTGGACAGATACCTATTCTCGAAGTCGAGGGAGTGACCCTTTGCCAGTCCATGGCTATCCTTCGGTTTGTAGCCAAACGACATGGTATGTCCAATTGTATTACAGTGCTCTCTTTCGCAGCCGTTTCTTGGGATGTCACGCTACACGCGGTCTGTTGGAAGAAGGGTTGCGTGACGTTCAAATTAACGCCAGCGCAGAGTACACAAGATTAAGATACCAGCAAACACTTTCAACACTGTGCCACTTCTTACCAGACTCCGTCCTCATGAGGCAGGATAAATCCCAAAACGTATTTCCTGATGCTACGGTTAGGACAAATTTACGCATAAATTTTCCACCGAAAACAGAGTTCTGAAAAGCAGTATGTAATAAGGATCAGGGACGAAAAAATTGAAACTTAACCGTTTCGAAAACACTTGACGTCCATCTTTTTGTTTTCTACTTTTTTGTTCGCTTTGTTTTTGTTTTTTTGCGTTATGTATCTTAAATGTTGTTTTGTCTAATTTCTTTGCGTGTGTGGAAAGAAAACTTCAGTGGTACCTGTTTTTCGTTTTTGGATGGAAAGTTTGGAAAGTTTTTTTCTGCGTATTCAAATTTACTTGGAAGTAATGCACGGGGCCACAAACTCGCTTCCTTTACAAACCTTGGCTTCACTTCTTTCGAGAAGTGAAATTTGGCTCAAATTTTACTCTTCGCTCTGACGAAGGGCTTATGCTCAAAACGTTAGTTTTGAAACCATTTACGGTGGCTAATTTACATTATCAATTCAGTTGATGAAACCAAAATTACCGTGTTACTCCCACTGACGCAGCACCACAGATTCTTTAAAAAGTTACCCCCTTTATTCTTGGTAAGGAGAAGTTTATTTATGTCCCTTACAGGTTTGATGCCCAGCAATGATCTGCAGCAAGCCAAAGCAGATATGTTTGCTGAAGGAGTGTACGACTTAGAGAACGAAATCGTTCGTGCCATGTTCCCTGCTGACCCAACCCAACAGGTACTGTACAAATTTGCCAATGGAGGGTCCATCAACGAATAGACTTCGAACGCTTCCTCCTTGCCAAATGAATCAATAGAGTAAATTTAGAAAAATTGGTGAAAAAAAATTAAAATAAAAAGAGACAGACACAGAGAGATAGAAAAAATACGGCGAACTGCGCGCTGCAACCTCTGGGTTCTCTGGGAGTGAGGCGCATAGTTTGAATGGCGGTCTGTGTATTTTTTGCGCTGATTTCCTGACTCGTGCGGAGGACTTAGATAGAAAAAACAAACAAACAAACAAAAAAAAACTGGCTGCTATTAGTTTTATCGAAAAAGGGCTACAAAGAAGGAAAATAAAGAGGTAGGGATGGCCAGGGCGATTATCTATCCAGTTTGTGGACAGTAGTAATATCAAAATTCCGAAAGGTAGAATTCTTTGAAAAAACCCGAATTCCAAGATACACAACCCTCCAAAGTAAATAAAGTTAATGAAATTCGTGACTTTGGAAGTAATTTTCTTTTTTTAGTTACAGCAATGCAATAAATTAATCAATTCTGTATTAGTCCATTGACAGCATTATTATTATAATTGCAATCCAGTCAAATCATTTCATTACAGTAATTTTTTCATATCTCCTTTTATTTTAAATCCACAGAAAGCTCTGATGGAAAAGTTCAATAGGGAGTCTTTACCCAGGCAAACTAAGTATTTTGAAAAGATCTTGGAACAGAATCCTAAAGATGAGGTCTACTGTGTTGGAAATAAGGCAAGTGGTTCCGTTCTCAGTGGTTTGTTTTCGCTACCTTGACGAGTATCTGCCTTGTTTCCAGACCCTTTTTGCCTTAGCGACCGGATATTATTCATCTCCTGGAGGGGAGGGGTAGGACGATTTTGGCTGTGCCATAATAAAATTCACCTGATCCCCTCCCCTAGGTTTTGTAGTATATCATTGACCCCACTCACTGACAATTAATTTCCTACGGGTTCCCCCCGTCCCCTCTTAAAATGCGTGTTTAAATTCGTATTTCCATAAATCCAATTATTCAATCACTTTACACATAATATTCATTTATCCTTTTTCTTTTTAGCTGAGCTTTGCAGACATCTGCTTCTTCTCGTTCTACAACGCCTACATTGCCAAAGGCCAACTGGATCCTCCAGTTGTGTTGAAAGACTGCCCTCGCCTTGCTGCTCTGTACAAAAAAGTTAGAGATGAACCCAAGATTAAGGAGTGGATTGAGAAACGCCCTGAAACAGCATTGTAAAATCCAGTCAGCCAAGTTTACAATCATTAACCCGCCCCTTTCCCCAACAGTGATTAGCATTGTCTTTAATCTCCTTACAATATCACCCCTGAATCACTCGTTAAGGACACGGGAATAAAGCAAATAATTACCAACCATTGAAGTTTCGTTATGATATACAATTTCTTCTTGGTAACCACCTTGGGAAATATACAGAGAACAGTATGGAGAATATGCATACTGACATTAGGGTGTAAAGAGTCATCAACCATAAAATAATGATTCTGTATGCTTCTTAGCCACAAGAATTATTCTATTTATTTTTTGTGTCTGTTTACACTGGATACGTTGATTTACAACCTAGAAAGTTACCAACTAGGACTGACGGAACTTCCATTAGCTTTGCTGCGATAAAAATGTCATTTATAAAGCATTTTTCCTATCGATTTCTCATATCAGTTAAAATTTTTCTAGTCTTAATTTAAAAAACGAACACTGTATTTCATCGAGAGAAGATTTAGCCTCCTTTGAAGGGCCTTGCCTCTTCCCCTTCTCCCCATTCCCTTAACAGTTCTCACCCTGTCAGTCCTGTCACTCCCGGGAGGGATGATGAGAAGTAAAGAGATCTGGGAACAAGTTAACCAGAGATTCTGATTGAGTCATAGAAAGTTTCCGAACATCTTCGGTGTTTTCCGACATAAACACCCCCCTCCCCTCCCCTCCCCACCCTCCCACTCAAGAAATCGGATACTCTTGGACATTATCAGAAGCATTGACCTGGTAAGTCACATGTCGTAGGACGCGACGCACTTTTCGCTGCACACGGAATTGTTTCGCTTGCTTCTTACAGCTTCTGCAAACAATGCCATCGTACAAATTAATTTACTTTCCGCTTCGCGCAAAAGCGGAAGCCATTAGAATGGTTTTTGCCGCCGCTGGAGTTGAATTCGAGGACGTATGTTATTCAATAGACGAGTGGATTTCAAAATACAAGAATTGTGAGTAGTCATTAAAGTATTGCGTAATCGCAAAGCTTGGATCCTCCGCGGAGCTAGTCAAATCTGATGTAAAAGCACGAGACAGCTACTGTAAGGAAGCTATCTGCGGGAATATCCTGCTGCCAACCGTTTCATCAATGCCAAAATGAACGTCTGGTCCTCAAATTCCTAGCTGATCAAGTTTCTTTACCGTAATCGAACAACTCATTAAAATTTCCTTCACTACGTTTAGCAGGAGTGCACTGAACTGGTCTCTGTGAATTGCAGGTGACAGGTGCAAATATTGCCGCAGCCCCAATTTACTAATTGGGGCTAATTAATTTGATAACTAGATCGACAAATTCCAGCTGAGATGCTAAATATTCAAACCACAAACGCCTGGTTTTGAATAATTACACTTTGTATGAGTGTGCAAACGATAGCTAAGTCCAGGATCTTTGCTTTTGATTCTTTTTGACATACACAAAGCTGATAAACGCGTAGCTTTCACCGTAGACGCTTTTAGACTGCAGATTATTGCGAAAGCATACTTCGTTCGTTCCGCTTCCGCGCCATACCTCAGGATAACGTCCAAATTCTGGGTCTGAGCGGCCGTTCTCTTTCACAATTCAGTGTTATTCATGATGACTGGAATAGTTTTATGAACGATAATAAATAACAAGCGTTGTCTTACTTGGTTAGATGCGGTTAGATCGCTTGTTCGTTTGTTTATTTGTTGAAAATAAATTCAAGTTCTTAAATAAAAATATAGAAATGTTATATTTTAGTTTATGTATTAACTCGTTTAAGCTGGAATAAGCCCTTCCCGTCAGCTGCCAGTGCTCTATGTTGATGGTAAGGTACTCATGGAGTCCAAAGTCATCCTCAGTTACGTCGGCAAAGAACTGAGTAAGTATCACTTGTTCTAGCTGCAGTCGTTATTCGTTTCCGTCACGCAACGCGTTTTCTCGGGAGACATGTGGCCCTTTTAAAGGGGCTATCGGGATACGGGATATTTTGATAAAAATCATATGGATACGGGATATTTGAGGATATTTAACTGGAATGCTAGCAATACAAATCATAGGAAGTAAGCCAAAATTTAATAGGATGCGGGATACTTAAGTTTCCCCCTCCTTCCTTACCGGCCTTATGGAATCTTTGCGTTACGAGACTAAACCTGTGAGAAGACATGCATGCGTTTTCGCACTTTTTGAACGGTCCACGGAGTATTCTCGTGTCACGATGGACCATGAATACTCTACCCAAATACGCAGTAACGAAATATCCTCTATTAACATCAGCCAAGTTTTGCTTCAGATCTCGCTCCAGAAGATAATTTTCAACTGGCGCAGGCGGACGTCTTGGCTCACATCATCAATGACTTGGAAACTGTGTTAAGCGCAGCTAATAGACACGAAGATTCAACGGTAAAGGTTAGTGAAATCGCTCACTCTCAGACAAAACGCCATAATGTTTTATTTGTCTGAATTTCTGGCTTTAATTGTACTGAATTGAACATTACGCCTTCTATTCATTCATTATATGCTACTTTTCCCTCCTGTCTAGGAGAAAGCCCTAGGAACTGCGCGCAAAGAAATAATTCCAGATAAATGCGGATACTTTGAGAAGTTTTTGGAGGCAAACGATAAAGAGGGATTCTTTTTTGGAGATAAGGTAGCATAACGATGTCCAGTGCCATGGGGCGCAAAGCAACTCAGTATTATTTTGCAATATAATGTAATGTGATGCTGTATAAAGCAATGCAGAGCTCTGCACTGCCATCGTCAGATTGCAATTTGTGAGTGCAGTTTAGTACTGATTAGATTGTCCGTCTCCCGATTGGGGCTTTTTGGATAAAATTACACAATCATTTGGAAGTCGTATTTACATACACTTATCTATCTTCCACAGTTGACTTATGCTGATATCGTGATTTTCACCTTCCTGAACAGCTACTATTTGAAAGGAAGCTCTGAGGGAGTCCCTGAGGAATTGAAGGCATTCCCCAAACTACACGCCTGGTACGAGTTGGTCAGAACGCAGCCCAAGATTCAACAGTGGCTTAGGACCCCCCGACCAAATCTCGGCGAGTACCCATACTGAACTGACACGTGATCGGATATGCAGTACTTGAACTACAGTTATATGAAACGTATATGAGAACGATCCTTCGCAGTAAAGCACTATTTGAGCAATAGTGAAAATCAGACCTGAAAAAAATTTCAGGCCTGTACGGGACTCGAACCACTGACCTCTGCGATACTAGTGCAGCGCTCTACCAATTGAGCTAACAAGCCAACTGGGAGCAGGCCATCAAATTAATTCGATATAAACCCGTAGATGATAAATCAAACAACAACAAACATATGAAACATATGTGTGAACTGCGGTTATGAGACGTATATGAGAACGATCCTTCGCAGTAAAGCACTATTTGAGCAATAGTGAAAATCAGACTTGAAAAAAATTTCAGGCCTGTACGGGACTCGAACCACTGACCTCTGCGATACTAGTGCAGCGCTCTACCAATTGAGCTAACAAGCCAACTGGGAGCAGGCCATCAAATTAATTCGATATAAACCTGTAGATGATAAATCAAACAACAACAAACATATGAAACATATGTGTGAACTCAATTGGTAGAGCGCTGCACTAGTATCGCAGAGGTCAGTGGTTCGAGTCCCGTACAGGCCTGAAATTTTTTTCAGGTCTGATTTTCACTATTGCTCAAATAGTGCTTTACTGCGAAGGATCGTTCTCATATACGTCTCATAACCGCAGTTCACACATATGTTTCATATGTTTGTTGTTAGTTATATGAAACTAGAAGGAGGCTCAGAAAACACAATAAACGAGAAAATAGTTTTATAGAGCTTTAATGACCACAAATAGTCTCTCCGTGTGCGAACAGTTTGGAATCTTTCTCGTCATGTAAAAAACATGGCGTTGAAATTTTCGTAAAACACATACCTCATTGTCTTTCGAAGAATGGGAAGAAAGGGTATGGGGTGTATATCGTGCATTCTTTCTCTCTTCACAAGCCACTGTTTTGCAAGGGCTAGGCCCTCCCCTCCCCTCCCCTCCCCTCCCCCGCGCGCTTCATAAAAGAAGACGTGGACAAGGATCGTATTATACAAAGTAGCAACACGGTTTCCGTTGGTCAGGATTTAATTTAAAAGCCCCGGCCGTCGGTACATTTTCAATCAAGCTTCCCCTCCTCCTCCCCCTCGGGAGTGGACAGGGAGGGCTACGGGGATTAAAAAGACGCCTTGTTTAGGGAGGAATTTTAGAAATGCTTATTATCCTTGTAGTTAAATCAGCGGACAAATCGCATTAATCTGCGAGGATATCACAGGATGCGCACAAGAGTTCATTCAAAACTCAAAATATCAAGTTCCGACCCTAACGCCACCCTGTGCCCACCTCTGTCGAAATTTCGTCGGAGTCAAATAACCACTCTACTATTGGTTCTGTCTTTCGCTGTTGAACCTCGAAGGTCACATCTCCGCCACCAAAGTAAACCACGCCACATTCTCAGACACCTTTCCTTCTTCGTCCAACGCGATGCCGAAATATAAGCTTTCTTACTTTCCACTAAGAGGAAGAGCCGAAGCCATTAGAATAACCTTCGCAGTGGCTGGAGTTCAGTTCGATGACAGCCTGGTAAATCCGGAAGCGTGGTTTACAAACCTGAAACGCTGTGAGTATGAAAGAGTGACGTGGTATCCTCTGCGTCGATTTAAAAATCCAGCGAAAGATTATAAAATGTTTCGTGCAAGAGTTTTGTCGTCCTCAATCTGAGCAATCAATGGGATTGACTTCACGGAAAATATATGTGCACAGTTCGTACAAGAATTATCTTAAATCTTAATGTGTGTAAAACCCCATGAGATGTTGCACGTAGTCAAATCTGTCAATTTGTGTAAATTATAACCAGGCTGGTGGCGTTCACAAACATTTACAGTCAATTTCTGTCACAAAAGAAATCCCACTTTTACTCAAAAAATATTTTCCCGATTTCTTTAACCTTGAAAGATGTGGTCTCTGACTATTTAACGAGTATTTTTCGCTCAAGGACTTTGATCGAAATCGCTGAGCTACGAAAAAATCTTAAGTGTCAGATTGCTTTTCAATCGTTACCTTATTAATCACAGCTATTTTATGTCATCCGTTGTTTGCTTTGGATGCCAAAATATTTTTCATTTAGAAGCAATCAATTCCGTTGGGATTATTTCAATTGTCAACAACATGAATTGTTATTGAACAAAGTGCACGATTTGAATGACTGTCAGGAGAGCCTTTGTGTTGCACGCGGGGGAGGGGGGTGCGGAGGAAGGTTTAGTAAATTTAGGTCTCAAAGGTACCACGGGGAAAGGAAGAGGGGTGGGGTTCGTTGTAGAGAGTTGCAAATTAATGATGGGATGCGTAAATCAAAGGTAGTACATAGAAAGTAGTGAATCCATCCTTGATTGTCTTTCTGCTTATCATAATCTCTGTTTCGTTGTTTTGTCAGCTGGGTTCAGCCCTTCTGGTCAGCTACCAATCCTTGAGGTCGATGGCACAGTCCTCACGCAATCCAAGGCTATTCTAAGCTATCTAGCCAAGGAATTCAGTAAGTCACGATCATCCTATTTTAAGTAAACAAACTAATTAACTCCCGTTGTAAAGTAAACTGCTAAATGAACGTTCCAACCTATTCCCGCTCCGTCATGCAATTATCCCTCCCCAATTGTTGTGGCTTGCGTGAAGGGCATAGAGAAACTACACTCTCACAGCCTGCAAAACAAGAATTTCAGGCCATTGGAGGCAAGCATGAGGTGAGCGCGAAGTGCTAGTGACGTTCGAAGCGAGGTAGGCAAAAAGAAACAAAAACGAAAGAACAAACAAAAAAAAACGCGTGTATGCCTGTACGCATACTCTATATTATTGTTCACGCCCTTACGCCCCGAGACACATCTCAAATGACCAACCCATAAAAAGAGTTGGCGTGCAACGCTTTGTTTACAGGCCACACGTGGTGAAGATCATCCTGCGGTTTAGCAATGACTAAGATGAAGGATGTTGAGGGTAAAACTCCCACGAAAACATAGGCCAACCGCTCAACTTCAGGAAAGACTTGTAGATTCTTCTCTTTACCACTTTGATCTGAATGAAAATATCATTCAAAGAAATTCGATCTTGCCATAATAAAGCCCATTGACCCAATAGCCTACTAAAACATTTCAGCTACTTGCCCGTTTTTTCGTTTTGTTCGTTTTTATTTTATGGTATCAAAGATTACTCCCAACAACTTAGTGTGATAATCTTTCTGAAAACTGTTGATTATGAAAGCGCGTGCTACGCTTTCTTTTCAGATCTTGCTCCAGAAGGTAATCTTCAGCAGGCTCAGGCAGATTCTTTGGCTCACGTGGTCGACGATTTAGAGACCATGTTAACGCAGGCAGATGGCGAAAAAGACCCGGAAAGAAAGGTGTGTTTATCCTGATGATAACTACCGGAAAGGCGAACGAACGAACAAACGAGCGAACGACGGAACGAGTAAACGAGCGAACGAGCGAACGAGCGAACGAGCGACCGAGCGTACGAGATGAGCGAGTGAACTTGAAGAGTCCCACTATTTCGGCTTTTAGGGAGGTAGGATCTTAAGAGAAACTAATTTGCGTTTTGCGAAACCGTAATTTTCTTCCACGTGCACGAACCAGGAAAAAGCTATGAAGACCGCCACCAAAGAAGTGATTCCAGAGAAATGTGGATACTTTGAAAAGATCTTGTCAGCCAATAAACATGGATTCTTCATTGGTGAAAAGGTAGGCCAAAATCAGGCATAATTACAAAATAAAGAAGTTCTAGATCTCCCTCATTACTAGCGCTTCAGGACATGCGTTCCTCCGCCCACAAGAAGATTTGGGACGGGTCAGGAAGATATCTGTGTGGGGTCTGGCACTAACATTGCGAGACCCTTTGCAGATCTTACCGGCTCGCGAAGCAACGGCTTTACACTAACCTGCAGGCGAGGAAACACTCGTGCCGAGGCGCTTATAATGAAGGCCTGTAGGAGGGCTAAAAGAAGGCAAACAGCAATGCTAATGATAGGAACATAAACAACGAATGACTTACCCGGTGCAGGAAGCGGTGACGCTTTTGATGTCAATAACAATGACCATAACAATGACCATAACAATAACCATTAAACTGACGATTACAATGACCTCAGTGATGGTGGTCTTAATCATTGTGTTACTTTCTACAGCTGACTTATGCCGATATCGTGGTGTTCACCTTCCTGAACAGTTATTTCATGAAGGGAAAAGCTGAAGGAATTCCCGAGGATTTGACAAAGTTTCCTTCTCTGTCAACTTGGTACGAACGTGTCCGAACGCAACCGAAGATTTTGGAGAAGTTGAAAAATCCAACCGATGGATTCATAGATTACATCTATTGAGACATAATTTTGTCGGATGCTTTTTTTCCATGGGTGGACAGCGGAAAATGTCACAAAATAAAATCCTAGTCAGCCAGTCTATTAATAAAATGTGACTCCGCAGGTTTGTTATTTGGTATTTGTTTTTGTTGTGATCTGACTGTGCACAACCCTTACGAGGGTCCACAATAGGGGTTCTCAAATCCCGCTTTCCCGCCTTCTTTTCTTCTCAATCCCACCATCCTGCCCCTTTTTACGCTCGGATCCCGATCCCGCCCCATTTTTTTACGAGATTTTTGACATGTTTTGCTTGATCATTGAAATAGGCATTATGACTTACCTTCTATCAATTGTCAGTTTTGATGTTCCAGGTTCTCAACGTAACAATTAGCGACCATAACTTCATTTTCTGTTTTGCTTCATTATTTTTTGGTCCTCGCATTGGTACATGTTTACCTCGATACTTTAAGTCCAGTATTGTTGGAATTAGATAGATTGATGTTATCTGTCTGACTTTCGAAGATTCGACTGCTTTGCTGCTAGTTTCCATCAGGCGATGAAGTTAATTCTGTAAATTGTTTACATTGAGTTTAGGACATGGAAATAATTGTATATAAACACACTGGTCTCTTTTAAGAAACATAAACCTGCTATTAAATTTAATAGCACGACCAAAGGCGGACGCCCTTCCAAGCAGGAAGTTTGCTTTACCATCCAAAGTGGTGACCCTTACAGATCCTTCTCCAACTGGTCTTCGGTGTCTTCTTCTTCCGCACTGCTACTTGTATCATATTCGTCAGAAAGGCCGACATCTCCTGTTAGGTCAACGCTTTCCCCTGGCACAATGTCTTTCTCGTACAAGAAATCGGGGAGCGTTCCAGCCCTTGCCATGGTCGTTTCTTGTTGGACGGTTTATTGACGAACTCCAGCCCCATAGGTATATGCCCATTCCCTCATAAGCTGGGCGTTTTGGGCACTTATAACTCCAGGTGGAAGTTATGGCGCTAATGAAATTTCAATGACTTTTTAATTTTTTAAATAATATTTTAGATATTGACTAGTGAGCAGCACTTCTGTGAACAGTATAGTAGTTGCAAAACTTTTTTTATTTTCCTACGCGTTTCGTCTAACTGTCGTAGACTTCTTCAGGGAGTTTTACAAGTATAACTAAACGCCTATATTTATAAGCCAAAGTGGGGAGAGGGCAAAAGTGGGGCCAAGGTGGGGGCCATGTTTTTAGCTAAAACCGTGGCCCCCAAAATATTTTTCTCACCTTGCCTTACACGTGTTAAATTTTTCACACATTTTTCACAACTTCGCCTGTTCCTGTTCGTAAGTCCGACCAAGCCTTTACGGTCATCGGCCCCTGTAACTTTGGCTTATAAATACAGGCGTTTAGTTATACTTGTAAAACTCCCTGAAGAAGTCTACGAAAGTTAGACGAAATGCGTAGGAAAACAAAAAAAAGTTTTGCAACTACTGTTCGCAGAAGTGCTGCTGACTAGTCTTTATTTAAAAAAATTATTAAAAAACTGCGCGGTCTGGAACGGGATACCACGACTTTGGGTTGGTATAATAAAATGCCGCTCAGTTTGTTGTCTTCTTTACACTTTCCTTGACAGCGTTTCCGAAATTGCTGGCATATTCAAGGGAAGTCCATAAAGGTGATTTCTGATGGACCACAGAGTGACAGTTCTCTACATCTAATGTCATGCAGCTCAGGAGGTTGGTCCAATTATAACCCATTGGCGCTAACAGGTCTTAAAGTCTCTGAAGGCCAGACTGCAACAATAAAACAGACTCTATTGTCTTCTTAGCCACATTTCCCTGTGGTCCATTAAGGGACCTTGGCAAGCTTTGGATTTCACCGCGAATCGAGGCCTCGTTTCGGCGAAGATATTGCAACGTTTCTTTAAGCAGTGTAACGGCATCTTGTAGACTGCAAAGTTCGTACTTTGCATGCTTCTCGTGGACGGATAAAGCCTTGTATATCTTTCCGACTGCATCTAGAAATGCAGTGGTTTCCGTTCATGCAGAGTGGTGATTACCTTGAAACAGTTGGTGCGCGCATACGCTCAGTCCAAAGAATCGTCCAGGTCCGACAGGTCCCAGGCAGAAGCAGAAAAGGTCAAATCCGTCAACAAAGCAGGAATGACTGCAGGATCTTGACTTCTAACTTCAGTGATTTGATATCTCTTTCCGAGTGACGAAAACGGCGAAAATAGTAAAATCGGAAAAGACGAACAACACAAAAAAGTGATAATGAGCAAAATTTGACCGGCTTCACTTCCTTTGACACTCATAGCTTGACTACAAACGCGGTATACACGCTTAAGAACCATTTTTTTTTCAGTCAACGCTAATGAATTTTTAGTCAAGACTAAACTAAATTCCCGTATCCCGAATCCCATCCCCATAAAAGTAGGAAATCCCGCTCACGCTGGTTGTTAAAATTCCTGCATACCGCTTCTGTTTTCAGCTCATATCCCGAATATCACCACGAAAAATAGCCAAATCCCGCATTCCGCCAAACCTATTGTGGACCCTCTCTAACGGGCATTTCAATCCATCACCTCATTAAGGGGGCATTCTGGTCAAAAAATCCAAAAATTCCCAAAAGAAATGTAAAATTTCTTTTATGCCCTTAAAGGTCACTTAAGTTTATCTATTTTTAGGATATAATATTCTTTTACCCAACAAAGAACGCTTTTATCAAAAAAAATCCACATAAAGAGAGGCCTCTATTATTTTACGTTTCCGTTACCATGGCAACGAAAGCGAAACCAATCAGAATTTCAGCTAAATTTACAATAGAAAAACAAAAAATCAGCTGAATTGAGTCTGTGGGATCCAGAAGTCCTAGATCCACGTCCCTGGGTCTAGATTTTCTGATTAGAGCCTGGCTACTCAGCTCAAAGAGTAAACTCGTGTTGCTTCATAACAGCGCTTCGCGTCGCTATTGTTTATATTTCGTATACACCCAAAATATCATTGTTATAATGCCTAAATATGGCTCAAAACAGTCGACTATTCAGAAGAATAAGTAAAGGAAGAAAAAAGGCTGCTGGGGAGTTAAAAAACAAACTGTTTTGAGGGCAAAAACGCGTGATCAGACTGCAACCGTTGCTGTCACATTTGTTGGCGAAGAGGATGTTGTAAGTGAAAGAATTCCTCCGTCCAAAACTCCAGCTTCTTCGCGGCAACTAGGTGCCCAAGAACAAGAATCATCTGATTCCGAGAGTTATGAATTTTAGGAAAAAGTAAAAGGCTATCAGCTTGTTTCTATGGACAGTTTGTTAAAGTTTGTTCGAAGGATTCACTCGCGTGGACCAAGTGCTTCAGGTGTGTTATATGTTTTTTTAAATTTTTCTTTATTTGCGAGCACATAATGTTTGTCTGTGGCTATACTATAGTGTCTTACATATAACTATTTTATTTTAGGCAATGTTAAGCTGATTGAGAGAAGCATTGAGAGATTTGTTATCAGCAGCTCTTTCTTTGCTCAGTGCCATGAGTGTGGCATGGAGGAATTTATGGCTACAGGAGAGCATGATGGTGATCAAGAGACCCCGAGAACCATCTAGGGTAAAGATATCAATAGACTAGTAGTTAATGCTGCTTTTGAGATGGGAATTGGTAGAGAAGGGGTGGCTAAGCTATGTGAAATCCTAAACATGCCATTCAGCATTTCGATAGACACTTGGTATAGCCATGAGGAAATTCTTCATGCTGCACACGACAAAGTCACCAAGGAGCAGCTTAAAGTCAATGAGAATGAAGCAAAACAAGTCGCAATAGATAGAAGAACCTCAAGAAATGATAACAGTTCTCTTGTTGATATCCCTGTCACCTTTGATTGCACTTGGTCAAAGAGGGGTTTTACTGCTAATCATTGTGCTGGCTTAGCCTGCAAAGACAAGCCTCATCATTTGGATGCTGTCTTCAAAGAGCCATTGCTAAAGATTTATGAAAGATTAAGTGAGTCAGCATTGTTGCAAAGGTGTTTGCCTGGCTACACACAATGCCAATGAATCTATCAATTCTCATGTCTGGAAAGTGTCCAAAGCACAAGTGGCATGGATCAAAGAGAATAGTGATGGTGGCAAATGCTGCTGCCCTTCATTTTAGTTGTGGCGCAACTAAGAAACAATGTTATGAGGGAAGCAGGGCTTGTTGTGGGACACCATACCAACAGAGCTAGTGAAAGAAGAGACTCAGGAAGAGTAAAACAGGCTGTGGCAAGAGTGCAAGAAAAGCACAAGAAATATAGGCTTGCAAGGAAACAAGCAAAAGCAAAAGAAGAAGAACTCCGAGTCAGGAGAGAAGGAGTGACATATGAAGCAGGCAGTTTTAATGACATTGCTACTCTCAGAGAGCCTCAAAAGAAAGAAAGGAACAGGTAGAGACAGTTAGGATAGGTGTGAGCAGTGTATCAATGTAAATTTGTGAGTTTATGTAAGTCAAGGGGCTCTAGGTAGTATCTAACTATAATTAATTATCAAATTATGGAAATTTTGTTGTTTTCGTACTTGCCCCTTAAATATCTTAAGAGCATTTCAACATATTTTCACCATATTTTGCACAGTTATAATAGATATTATGGTTAACAAATTAATTGAGCCTTTTTTGAAAATTGCACATAAAACAGAAATTACAGTCTGTTAAATATTCTCTGTTGACAAATGGTTGCCATGGTAACTACAGTTGGCAAAACCCCAAAAGGCTCAATTACTTTGTTGAGTGTGTTGTGTAAGTGCTTTGTACTAAGTTACAGCTCTATAGCTCTTTTAGAACACAAGAATTTCAAGGGGAAGCTAGAACAAGTAAAAAATTGTCTCCTGAATTCATTAGTTAATAATTAACTTCATTAAAGATTCTGGTGTCTATTGATCATGTTGTCTTACTTATTAGTCATTGATTAATGCATGTGCCAAGTTTTGACTGTTTTCTCTCAATTGTAAATTTTTTATGCATTATTTTATATGCAAGTGAATTTGCCCCAAAATGTAACCAGAATGCCCCCTTAAGTGTGTTTCTCTCAAAGGAAGTCCTACTTACTGTATTGTTTCAAAACACAAAGAAAGTTATCCTATCCCTAAATGTTAATTTTTCGCCCACTACATTTTGTTTATCTGTTTAGTTTTTCGTTTGTTTTTGTGGCTACTGCTTCTTATAGGAGACGAAGCCACATGCATATCACATCGAAATGTACGAGCCAGTGATGGTAACAATACAATATTCCAATCTTGATGCAATTTAGCCTCCTCTCGCAGCCCTTCTTTGTCTCGGGATCCCTGTGTCTCCCTCCCCACTTTGTCAGGGATCCCGAGACAAAGAACGGCTGTCGAGAGGAGGCTAGATGTAATTTAGATGATGATGATGATGAACTTTATTCATGTGTCAATTATAAAATAGCAGTAATAAAACCACTAAGTAAGGACACAACAAGATAACTTAGATAAAATAATAAATAACTAAGTATTAATATACGATTAAATAGCATAAAATATACGAATAAATAGCATAAAATTTGTGGTCAGCAGAATTAGGTTAGGGGACCTTAAGACGTGGGGGGGGGGTGGGGGGGGAGGAATAGTCTGAGCCTAATTAAGATATAACTAAGAATCATGCACTGCAAACCAAGCAGCCCACACAGCTACCATCGTCCATTAACATTTTCAAATCCATTCCTCTAACTGCCCTCTTAAAACCCGTTAGTGAATTCAACGTCCTGATACGGGAAGGTAGCTTAGCCTATAGCACAGGTCCTAAATATCTAAGGGAATGCCTGCCATAATTAATAGAGTTAAATCTTGGAATAGGAAATTCTTTAACTCTTAAGTTATTCACTGTGTGATTTGCTGAAAATAAATCTTGTATATAGCTTGGTGCTAGCTTAAATTTTACTTTATACATGATGGTCGCAATATCTTGCAATCTACGGTAAACTAGGGTGGGCAATTTAGCCCATTCTAACAACTGCCTATAGTTAGCGTTCCAGTCACGGAAAACTGCTTTAAGATCCCTCTCCTGGACATGCTCCACTTTTCTTGCATCACTTCCCCTACAAAAGTGCCATACAATACTGCAGTAAGTCAAATAGGGCAAGACTGCAGCCTTATACAGCTGCAGCTTAGCAGTGGTTGGTATCAAGTTGCGCAACCTTATCATTACTTCCACTCTCTGACTAGCTTTTTTGCAAATCTCACTTATGTGGACATTAAAGGTCAATTGAGAATCAATGCGTACACCTAATAATTTAATGTTCTGATAGTGGGAAACTGTAATACCGTCTATGTCAATATTGATATTGGCATCTTTTTGCTTGCTAATGAGCATGCTACCATATTTGGTAAAGTTTCTCTGTAAACAGTTCTCTTTATACCAACTTGTTGCTGCAACTGCACTCTCCTGTAATCTTGCTTGGATTAGCTGGACATCTTTACTTGCTTCGAAAAACTGGTGATCATCCGCATACATGGAGATATTCGACTTCATTACATAAGTCAGATCATTCTGATAAAGATTCCACATCAAAGACCCGATGTTTCCCGGTGCTACTTATTGTTTGTTTCGAAGTACTACGGAAGACGACGAAAGGGGCTATGATAGAGTGTATGAATCAAGGTTTGGGAGGGGGCGGGGGGAGAGATGAATGTTTCTGGGCAAAGCGAAAGTCTAAACAAACAGGCATAGGAAACAAATTGAGCGAACGAACACTATCTTGCAGTGTAGGCGTCCTATTAGAGCGAGTTCAATGAAGCTCGCGATCGCTTATTCAACCGCCCGTGTCTAATTTGGAGTTAGAGTGAGCGGTAGAGGGAGGGAGCGGGAAGGCATTCCCCACCCTCATCCCCTTCTTATTTTTCACTATCCCTCACCCCTTGGAACAAATTTCCTTCACTTCCCGGCCTTCCGCTTCCACTTAAATCAAAGATGACGGCCGCGGCCATAATTTTTGCTAAGAAAATACTGAGCACGCGCTCGCCAAAGTTACGCCTGACTGCTCCGAAGGCAAAACAAAGGCCAAAAGCAACGCCCGTTGAACAAACAAAAAGGAATAATATAAAAAATAGAGTTTTTACAAACTGACTAAAACCTCATTAAAAGCAAACGATTTTCTCAAAACCTTTTCATCGTGCACAGAGTATCCTAAGTTAAGCCTCCTCCCAAACCCCCCTCCCTCCCCCTGCGCTCGCCTCGTGACTTGAGATTTTCACACGTGACTAGATTTGCAGTTGTCTGGAACCCCTGTACGCGAAGTTGAAAGTCACGAGGTAATTATGTCTCAGAGATCCTATAAACTCACTTATTTCAAAGCACGAGGCCGCGGAGAATTTATTCGGCTGGCTTTTCTCATCGCCGGAGTCGAATTTGAGGACTTCTGTATCGATTTTCATGAGGAATGGCCTGCCTTCAAAGCGAGTGAGTAAACATGTTAATCCAGGCGCTAAGGCGATACTCGATCATCAACGAAGCGCGTTTGTTATAACTCAGTAAAAGAGAAATACAATCATCATCATTTAAAATTTACTATTTAAGCGAAATTTGGTTCATGGTACACGATTGTGTTGCATGTAAATGATACAAAGAAATTATAAGACTAAAGCCAATTGTATCGAATCGAAATTAAACACGTAAAAGTCACGCGCACCATTTGGGGTTCTGTCCTCGTGTAGCGGTTCACAAGAGCGGATACAAAAGACCGAACAATACACAACAGCTATCCAATGACTCTTAAACAAAGAAAAAACAATGGTAATTCCCTTGTGGACCGGTACACCAGGACAGAACCCCATTTGGGGCCGAGTAACAGAGTTTTGATCCATGAATTAGTTGGTGTACCTTATTCCAATGATGAAATGGTAAAGACCGTTAATCGTTTTACTGACCTAGAAATTTGGTATGATTGCTGCACATATTTTTAATGTACATCATTATCTTAGGTTGAGTATTTGTCTTGCTTTGACCTTCAAGCATGTTGTTTGTTTGTTTGTTTGTTTGTTTTGCCGCTTATTCTTTCAGCTGGCAAGTGTCCCTTTAATCAGCTGCCAATACTAGAAATAAAGGAGGATGCCAATTCAGAACCCATCATGCTTAGCCAGTCTCTGGCCATTTTACGATATCTGGCAAATGAGTTTGGTGAGTCACAATTACAACAGATTTACTTTAGTTGGCAAATTGCATTCCTCTGTACAAGAAACCTGCACACTATTGCAATTCACAATTTAATTTCTCTACACTCATGCTTGACGACTTTAAGAATGATTTTCTGAGATCTCTCCAACACCTCAATGTGAGATTTTACACATGTATAGGCATGCTGCAAAAAAAACAAAATATCAGTTTGCACCATGACAATTCATAGTCCTTGTACCCACTGAGCATAAGTTTCCTAGTCGCACATTTCAGTCATGCTTGAGTGAGTTTAACTTTCAATAACGAGCTTTTTTGTATAAACAGAATTCTTCTCCAGTTTGAACAAGCTGAAGCAGTACTGTCCGTGCATTACCCTCCATATTCTCTATTCTAAGCTTGTTATGATGTTAGCTTGGAGAATTTGGATCAACTAATAATCCCCTAATTGACCTTTTTCTTAATTCTTTTTACTTGTTTGCTTAATCTTATGTTGATATTGTAAGGAGAAATTCTGTCTTGGTCACTCATGGAAGTTAATGAGCTAAAGATAATTTCATACTGTGAATAAAGGTGATTGTCATTAAAATGAGGATCAGAAACAATATGGATTACAATGTTAACAAAAAAAAAATTCATTGTGGTGATAATGGATTTGTGAAATAAATTAACAATTGCAGGACTGGCACCTGACAGTAACTTGGACAAAGCAAGAGCCGATGCAATTGTGGATGCTGTGATGGACATCAGAGCTAAGAAGAGAGATATCCATTTTGAAAGTGATCCAGCAGCTAAGGTTGGATTGGCATGGCACATTTAAAATGGTTGTTGAAGCCCTTGAAAATAGATAAGAAAGCCAACTACTTTTTTGTCATTAAAACAAAATACCAGGGAAATGGTGATGAAAAAACCACCTCTCACCTCCCCCCACCTCATTCAGTGCTCGAAATTAAAAAAAAATCCAGGTTGTCCATATTTCAAAAGCCGGGCAACCACAGCCATGAATTTGGTTGCCCTGATGAATCCTTGGTTGCCCTGTAGAAAAATCCATACATTTAAGTGCACTACTCAAAAAGCATCCATTTTTACGCCATGTAGAGCTTGAGATGTAATCACATGCGGTCAAGCTTGAACTACTCCCATAGTTCCTAGTGTGTGGCAATGGTTTTCGTGGAAGTCTGGGTTTAAGTTGTGGCATATTCAAAATGGTGTCTTTGATCTTGATTGCCTCCAGACAAGAAACTTTGTGTTTGTCTCTTACATTTTCGTACCTGGCAATATTTTATAAAATTTACAAATATCTAAAACACAGGAAAACGCTTAGCTGAGGCAAATTATTATTAACTTCACACTACCGGACATTGACAAAACAAAACCATTGCGTAGGTCAGATGCTGTTTATGGTTAATTTATTTTCTATTTTTGGGTGGGTAGTCCGCTGTTTTTTTCCCCAGACAACCAGCCTCTTAATTTTACTAAAAATTGGTTGCCTGGTAAACTTTTTGGTCATCTCGGACGATCGGACGACCGCTAATTTCGAGCACTGCTCATTACTGGAAATTTGTCACTAAACCCCTGCATCATCAATTACAATTGTAAGATTTACCATCATGTAGCCACGTTAATCTCTAGAAATCTGAAATTTGGCAATGCTTGATTTGAATAATGTTCCCAGCCTGCTACCCCACATTCAAATTATTTTTGGAGAACACATCGTACTCTCTCCATGAAGACCCTAGCATCAATTTACATATTCTCTATGCTGTTCTTCATACCTCTCGTAAGGTTCTAACATGGAGAATCTCTTTATCGATCAAAAGCTTCTTTAGTTGCATGGTGATAACATTTACAGGCTGCCATGACAGCTCTACACTGCACACTTTTATTTTCCCCAGCTTCACATCTTTCTGTTGGCCTTGAGTTGGATCTTGGCCAGAATGGGGTCGTTCAATGCCACTGAAGGGTCCTGGGCCTAAATTGTTCCCAGCACGAATTCTAAACTCCCAAAGCTCATAGTACCCAGGGTTTTGTGACCTTAACGTTTGATCAAGGTAAAATTATAAGGAGAAATTAGATGCTGGTTACTCTTAGGGCTCAAAAGGTAGTTAGTATTGAAGACATTTCAGTGACTGTTACTCCACAGTACATGTATTCTGCTGTTACCTTTTTTATGAAAACTCAACTGGATGGATGCAAAATGAATGCACAAAACAAACTGTCAAACTGTCTTAGGACAGAAATATTCAACAATTATTCCCCAAAGTGGAGGTGAATAGTGGTGGATATTTACTGAGTGGCAAAGCAACAAGGTAAATATCCACCACTCTTGATGACATTGAAGTGAATAACTGCTCCAGGTATATACCACACAGATACAAAAAATAGTTTATTTCTTTCAATATACTAATAATGGTTAGAACTTAAACACTTGAAGCATGATTTTGTCTCATTGACTGCTCGGAGGTGAATAGTACTAGCTATTAACTTCTGAATTAGCTGATCAGTGGGTGCAAAAAGCCCTGATTATAAGTACCGGTGTGGTACATAATTATTTTATTTATTTTTAATGGAGGTAAAATTTATTTGATTTTACCTCAAACATTGAAAAAAAAGACAGGTGGTGGATCTATCATACTGCACAGCAGGATAGCAATTCACAGTTAATGGATATGTATAGCCATGGAAAGTCAACAATGAAAACATGAGAATTTCGAGACAGGCCACAAATGGGTTACTGCATGTTTTTATTTAATATTTAACAATTATTCCGCGAGTGCGCATTGGACATGAGATGATAGATAGCCAACGAGGCGCATAGCACCGAGTTGGCTATAATTAACAATTATTCCGCGAGTGCGCATTGGACATGAGATGATAGATAGCCAACGAGGCGCATAGCACCGAGTTGGCTATAATCATCTCATATCCAACAAGCACGAGTGGAATAATTGTTTTATTAAAAACGTTGAATTAAATTACTAAATTTTATTAAGTTTTTAGCGCCCTTTTAATTTTTAGCTGACATGTACGCTTACCATATTTGTAGATTATGGTATATTGGCTGATAAACCATAGTGGTTAAGCCAATAAAAAGTCTTGAATTGCATTATCCAATGATCTAGTTTTTAATAACTATATATATATATATTATCTTGTAGGAAAAGCTCACAAAGGACTTCCAAGAGTCTCAACTACCATCTGCTTTGAAGAATCTTCAAAAATTGTTTGAAGCCAATGAAGGAGGGCAAGGGTATTTTGTTGGCAAAAAGGTATTGGAAGATTAAGAGAATTTCTCTCATAGCTCAAATGGAGCAAAGCTACCAGTAGTCTCTCTTAAGTGATATTCTCACTACTATAAAGAGGGTACTCAGTTATTGCTGTTTGTCATTGAAGGGAAACAGATAGGAGGGTAGAAGAAACATTTTTTTACTGTCCCATGAATGGTGTGTTCCCTAAATAGAGGTGTTCTAAAAAAGAGTTTCCACTGAATGTTTGGAAGTCTTTAATTGAAACAATGCAGAGCAGTATTCTCTAAAAACTCTGTTTGGGTGTCTTCTGTACAGAACTTACTTTCTGTCATGCAGTGCATGCTTTTAAAATGATTTTCAAAAATTCAGTTCTGTAATCTGCAGTGTTCTAAATGTAACTGTCCTTTTTTTTGTTTTGTTTTGGTCTTTCAGCTAAGCTATGCAGACATCTCATTTTTTAACTTCCTGAACAGTTGGGTTGCAAAGGACAAGGTGAAAGGATACCCAGTTGAACTGGAAAATTTTCCTAAGTTACGAGGCCTTTATGAGCGTGTGCGAGATATCCCAGCTGTAAAGAAAAGGCTTGAAACAAGGCCGGACACTGTGCTGTAAAGGAGGGTCTTCACAAGCTTACTAGCCTAGAGGAAGTGAACATGTAACTTCTCGACATGATTGTTATAGATCATCCTTCAAAAAGGATTTTGAAAAACGGGAAGAATGCTGACAAAAAGACGAAAGGGTCACTTGTCGTCAATGGGTTAACTTGTAAAAGAAACTATGTTTAGGCAATCTTAAGACTATGGTTTTTAAGACTAGAAGTTTCTAGAATTCTTGATGAAATTATTAAAAGATAGTATCGTAAATGTTGGTACGACTGCTTTTGTAAGTTACATAATATTCATTTGCTTATTGGCCCATGATTATTATTATTATTATTTTTCTTTTTATAAATACAGAATCACCTTTTCTCTGAAGCAAATGAGAACACTTTGTGGGGAACCAAGTGGCCGAGGGGTCTGGGTTCGAGACCTGGCTGGTTAATTTTGTTGTGTTCTTGACAAAACACTTTGCTCTCACTGTACCTCTCTCCACCCTAGAGGGTAAATAGTTCCACTGAACTGTTAGAGCAAACGTGCTAACTTTCAACTCATCAACCTAAAGTACATTTGCTTAGAGTGTTTCTCGTAAAATATCAAAACACAAAAGATCGAGGGAACGCCCTGGGTAGCCAGAGATCAGAGATATTACATTTAAGATTAGTCTCCTTCGCAGCCGCTCGGGCCGGAGTCACGCAACGCTCCCCGATGCACTGCTTGTTACCTTGAGTTGAAATGTGTCGCTAAATTTTCCATGACTCACACCCATTGACTTTGGAAATTTTTGTCTTGATGAAATAGAGGTGGGGCTGGTGTTAGGAGCAATCGTCTCACCACTTCATTTAACATTTCAGCTGTGTGCTTGCAACGCAAAGTTTTCCTCCGTTCCACATTATCATGCAAATGTAGAGTTGCGTAATCAAGTTTGATGAGCACGCGTGCGCCTGTACTGTCATTGTCACTTACAATTCTAATCTGCTCGCTCAAAGATAAAAAAGAAAACACGCCATTATGGCTCAGTATAAGCTCACCTACTTCAACATTCGAGGAAGAGCAGAAGCGACACGACTGATATTCAAAGCAGCCGGGGTGGAGTTTGAAGATCATCGAATTTCATTTGAAGACTGGGGAGCACTGAAAGCAAGTAAGTTTTACAGCGCGATTCAATCGTTTGTTTGCATTTCAAAATTTGCATTAAGGTGAATGTTCTCTTGTTTAATTTAGATCAGGTCATGATTTGAATTTCAGGTGGTTTTTTCAGGGATAATTTATCTTTGAACCTCTCGACGCCTTCATTCCACTTTGTACATCTATGAAGCTCACGGTGTCCCACTGTTGATTGAAGATTTCGCTTACAGCTTTTAAAATCACGTAGCAAAGCGTTTATCCTGCGCAGATTTTTGCTCAGGAAAAAGGCTGGTATCACCTATTTACAGTGTGTTCCGAAATCTCGCATTCGGCCTCCGCTAAACTAAGTTCAGGAGCTAAAAATAATGGTTTCCGCAAAGTTTGTGAATAATGAATTTACGGTGTGCTTAATCAGGTAAAACACGAATTTCCATAGATCAGTATAAACTTTGCACAGTTCTCAGACTCGTCACGCAACGCTTCTCCTCTAATTACGGATGCGAGGAAGGAGACCAATTAACCCCTAAGTATACCGTATGTTTTGATAGCTGTTCTCTATTAATATTAACTTTCGTTGTATTATTAAAGCTGGGAAATTTCCGTTTGCTCAGCTGCCAGTTCTCGAGTTTGATGGAGAAATTCTTGCCCAATCTTTATCTATCGCAAGATACGTGGCCAATGTGTTAGGTAAGTTTCAAGAGCCAGTCTGTCTGATTATTTTCTCCTGATAAGTTTAAACCCTTTATTTTATTTCAAAGCTAACACACGCATACGCACACTCACACGCATACGCACACGCACGCACACACACACACACACACACATACACTCACACACACACACACACTCACACACACACACACACACACACACACACACACACACACACACACACACACAAACAAAACAAAACAAAACAAAAGCAAACAAAAAAAGACAATCATCATTATAGTTGGTAATGGTGTCTCTCCCGATAAGAAGTGAGTTTATTCCACCTTCTCTCCCTCCCTCTCCCTTTCCTTTCTTTCTTCCTCCTTAATTCCTTCCTGTTTTACTCCAGCCCGTCTAAATGTTCATTATGATCTTTATCATTATTTTTGGATCGTCTCAGGCTTGGCTCCTGCCACTGATTTACTGAAAGCTAAAGCAGACATGCTTGTGGATAGCTCTGCTGATTTGATGGAGAAATATGTTAAAGCTCACTTCGAAAAAGACGAGACTAGAAAGGTAGTTTGTACACTCATAATCATGGTATCTAATAGCATCGATTTCCTCATGTCCCTTTAATATGACATAACACTACAAGTGAATGAATGGAATGCTTATGGACTAAACGACCCAAGGGTGAACTGGTAGTGCGCGAGAAAGTTTGGTTCACACCGGCCCCTTTTTAACTAATTGTCATTGTAACCTATTAAGCTTTCTTTCATTTTCATCATAATTATGTACTCCTTGAAGAAGCTCTTACATGCCTAGCTGGGAGAGATCCATCATCGATCAATACCAGTCCTTGGTATGGGATAAAATCTCAGAAATAACCGTTTTCTCAAGGTGGACAGCTACCACGAAGTAAAGCAAATTATATCTCACTCGGTTTTTCCTTCATTTCTTGCTCCAGGCTAAGCTATACGACGACGCGAAAGCTGCTACACCAGGAATGTTGAAGGGCTTTCAAGATATTCTTAAAGCAAACAACGGCGGAAAGGCTTTTTTTGTCGGTGAAAAGGTGAGTCACTGCAAGTCGCTATTAGACTCTGAAACAGTCCCTAAAGATTATGAACAGCCCCCACAACCGTGGCGTTAGTCGAAATAAATCGGCGATTACAAAAAACCTCTCACCCACCCCCTCATTCACTCACTCGCTCATAACCTATATCGCTCACGCTCTCACTTGCTCACCTACCCCTCACTCACTCACTCATACACTCTCTCACCCACGCACTTGCGCTCTCGTGCACTCACCCGCCCACCCACCCATTCACTCAATCACGCTCTACTTGCGCACCCACCAACCCACCCACTCATTCACCGACTCGATCACCCACTCACTCACCCATCCACTCACGCGCTCGCTCACCTACCTCGATCACTCAATCACACAATCCCTACCCACTCAGCCACTCAATCCCTCTCACACTCCCTCACTCATTTAATCTCTCATTCACTCACACACCCACCCACCCACTCACTCAGTCACTCACTCACTCGCTCACTCATGATACCATGCCTCGCCCCTTCACTCATTGAATATCTCATTTACCCACTCACTCACTCACCCACTTATGATACCCTCCCCCAACCCCTTCACTCATTTAATCTCTCATTCGCTGACTCACCCACCCACCCACTCACTCTCTTTCCCCCGCACCCACCAACTCATTCACTCACTCACCAACCTAATCACTCACTAACCCACTCACTAACCCACCCACTCACGCCCTCACGCATTCACGCACTAGCGCACTCGTGTACTCGCGCTCACGCACTCATGCACCCACTCACTCACTCACTCGCTGGCTCGTTCGTTCGTTCGTTCGTTCGTCCGTTCGTCCGTTCGTTCGTTCGTTCGTTCGTCCGTTCGTCCGTTCGTCCGTTCGTCCGTTCGTTCATTAATTAGTTCGTTCATAATTCATTTAATACCCCTTAGTCCATTTAATTTCTTTGATGGTTTATTTCTTTGTTCATGCATGTTCATCATTTACATTTGTCATCACTGGCTTGCATCATTTGTTTATTTTCAGCTCACCTACGCAGACATTGCCGTCTTTAACATGCTGAATCACCTCTTTGTTCAAGGAAAGGTTAAAGTTCCAGAGGAGATCCAAGCGTATCCTCTCCTGGAGTCTCACTATAAACGCATTATGGAGATCCCGAATATCAAAAAGTGGTTGGAGGCGCGACCTGAAACACTGATATGAGCAAATTTGTGCGTTACTTTGTGTATTCTTCATACAAACTTGTAGCGAGGGAAATTCTTCAATCCTGATAATTAAGTTTATGTATGGGAATAAACGAATTAAAATGTTCTAGACGAGGCCTTTCAGGAAAGAGGGTTGTTTCAGGGCTTAACTGAACCTTAACTGCGTCAAGAGATGTTAAAATTTGTAATTTCTCCTCGCAGTTTTTTGTAAATTACCTACCAAATTAGTTAGAGAAAAATTCTTCTCCAAGGAAATATTACTCTGGTCCCAGAGGTTCTCTTCTCTCTACCGGAGTACGAGAATTCGGCGTTTCGCGCTCCGGGCAGAGAGAAGAGAACCTCTGAGACCAGGGTAAGGAAATATTGGTCTCGAACTCTTTCCGATTTGACTCACCGTTTATGAAAACGCTCAGGAGTATGAATGTCAAGTCATCTTAAAATAATCACTAGCTAAACAAAAAAAAACCAAGAAAGAGAAAAGTAGAACAAATGAACCTTTGATCAACACTGGGTTGAAAATTCGCTTATTAAACGTTGAATTTTCAGTTGAAGTGTTAAAATTTTTAGGGGCAGTAAATCTGAAAAAGGGCTCTCCCCAGACATGCCACACGCTGTCATGATAGTTGACGCAAAATAGACCGGTTCACGCTCTTGAGTGCATGCTGGGTAATTAGGGCAAGCAAATCCAAAATGGCGGATACGAACAACACTCTTTTGCTCGATCTGAATACTTATAGTTCAATATAGAAGTCACAGCTACATTTTGAGCTCTTTATGTTATTGCCATCTCGCTCAAAAGTCGTTGACAGTTCAATATCCCAACAACACGATCATGGCCACGCACCTCGAAGATTTTTTGGAACTTTCATGTGGGGAATTGCAGTTTTATCTTAAACAGCGAGGTTTGCCCTCTGGAGGGACACACTCGGATCTTGCTGCTCGTGCTTTGGTAGCTTTTGAACATAAAACGCCTATTCGAGATTCGGCCGAAAGCCAAGCCAAGTCACTACAAAATGAGCATGTAGAACTACTACGCACATGCGGTATAAAGGATCCGTTATCCATGGTCGATTGGGAGGACTGTGTAACAAAGTGGCCGCATACAAACATTGGTCAAATATTCTCGTTTATACTTGGAAAAAAAGCTTTCGACACTGACTATATTGGTCAATATAAAATCAGAAAAGCGTATTCATACTTTAAAAGTGGTTTTGTGCACACTGTATACTCAAAAACAATTCATGGACAAGACAAAGTTCTGTTGTTTGCATCTGTCACTCCATCTCAAAGAATTCGCGAAGAACCTCTTAAAGTGTGGATAATTTGTAAATCTCCCGGTGAAATTCTTGGGGCATATTGTAGCTGTACAGCTGGATACAGTCAGTGCTGTAATCATGTCATAGCCCTTTTATATAAAGTTGAGTTTGCCAACCAGAAAGGTTTCACAGATCCTTCCTGCACAGATAAGGCATGTGTGTGGAATAATACTAGCAAGAAAGACATCCAACCCATGAAATTAAAGGACATGGTGTTCCAAAGCCACAAGGTAGTCAAAGAAAACCCAAGTTATGCTATTAATAGCAAGGAAAAACAGAACTTTGATCCTCGGCCAGAATCCTTGAGGGTTGTTACCGAAGAAAGCAAGCAAAAGTTTCTAGCTTCTCTTCGAAACATAAATCCTGATGCTGTCATCCATATTTCATATGCACCACCAACTTCTGATGATGTTCCCCCATCACTACAAATTATAGCTGATGATATATCCTCTAAAAACAATGGTGTAGATGCTGATGAATTAGTGAGACAATTTCTGGAACAATTATCTTTCAATGACAGTAGCATTAAAGAATTAGAAAAGGCCACAAGGGATCAGGCTAACTCCAGTATATGGAAAGAGCAAAGAAAAGGTAGAATAACTGCATCTCATTTTCATGAAGTATACACAAAGACAAAAACAATTCTTAGAAAAAGAAAGCCAAATTGCAAAGTAACACCTCTTCTTGAGCGAATTTTAGATTGTACCGATCTGTCAATGATACCTGCCATTAAATGGGGAAGAGAACATGAGAGAGATGCTGCTGCATCATTCTTTGCACAAGAATCCAAAAAACACAAAAATGCAAAGCTTCAGACTTGTGGCTTGTTTATATCTAAAACTTACCCTTTTGTGGGAGCTACCCCAGATGGTATTTTTCACTGCGATTGCTGTGGTCATTCTTGTATTGAGTATAAATGTCCATACTCACTTGCAGACATGAAATTTGATGAGCATTGGAACAATACAACTTATCTAGAATTAGTGAATGGGAAGATCATGCTCAAGAGAACCCACAGTTATTATTACCAGATACAAGGACAAATGGCCCTAACAGGATGTCCTAAAACCTTTTTTGTTGTTTGGACTCCACTTAGTGGTGCTCATATTGAAATTATTGAGTTTGATTTAAAACTGTGGCAAGATATCATACCAAATCTAACAATTTTTTTCAAGACTTATGTTGCTAGGGTGTTGCTAGGTACTAGGCCTATTTATTATTGTGCTGTCTGTGAAAAACCCTGTCTTGAGCCAGATGAAATTGAATGTGATGATGAAAACAGTGTTCAGTGTGAATGTTGTATGCTATGGTTTCACTGGGCCTGCTCAAATTTTGAACAAGAATCAACATTCATTTGCAGATTTTGCAATGAACAAGCAATAGATAATGATTAAAATTATAGAGTGGAAGCAATATGACCTCAACAAACTACTAAATAGTACAAAATAGTGCGGATGAAACCAAAACATTATAGTATTTAGTATTACTAAAGTTTCAAAGTTATTGTTTGAACATTGTTGTAGCTATATACAAACATGTTTGTGTAATTCCATAAAGGAATTGTATTCTAGAAGATGTGTAAATAAACTTGACTACCATAGCTTATAACCTGTGAGAAAATTGAATGGGAACATTTTGGACTGGTACAAAATGCAAACATAATTGATGAAATGAAATCTATGTACTCAAAGGCTTTTTCATATTACATATTGCTGCACAAATGATGATTATGTCATCCAAATGGGAAAGAATGCTAATGGGAATTTCTTGCTTTAACATAGCAAAGTCTTTAATTCGCTTGATAGCCTGCTCGACATAAATCCGTACATTAGCAATAAGTGATGTGTTCCTAACATCAGCACCTGACATCTGGAGATTGGAATGCTTGGAGGGTGGAATTGTTAGAGAACATTGGTAGTATGCTAACAGGTCATGAATCTTGAATCCCCTGTCTGCCATAACTTGGTCATGTGGCTGAAGATAGTTTAAGAAACCACTGTTTTCTACAATAAAAACATCAGATGACCTCCCACTGAAGGTCTCAGAGACAAATGATATGTGGCCATTTGGTGTTATCCCTATCAAAAACTTTAACGTGTAGTGTTGTTTGTAATTTGACCAACACATTGCCGCATTCTCTAAGCTTGATGGGGTTTCAGAGAATAGTTCTGTGCAGTCAATGATGACTCTACACTTTCTGTAATATCGTCGAAACATATCAGGCATATTTCTTTGAATTAAATACCTATCTGGCCAGGAAATCATCCACTTTAATTCTTTAGACATCAGCTTAACCCAAGTGGTAAAGACAGAGCTGACAGTCGCCTCGGAAACTTTGAACCTTAAAGCCAGATCAAATACAAAGAGTCCTAGCTTGATTCGCATCATGGTTAGCAAAAACTCTTGCTCCAAGGTTAGAGCTCTCTGTACATTATTTGACCTGGGCTTGGTGGTGTCCTTCAAAGCACTTTCTTTGTCTCCTTTCCAGTAGTGCATACACATGGCTTTTTCAAAGAGTGTATTAAACATCAATTGAAATGTTTCTACGTTAGGGAATCCAGTGAAACGCTGGACATCTTGCTCTGTTGTTAAATCAGCAAACTTCATACTTCCGTATGTTAGCGGATTTATTATCAAGCATTGAGTTCCTTCTTCTTTGAAGCTTGAGTTATTGGATGCCTCAGCAGTAGAGACAACTTCGTGTCTTGCCACAAGCTTTCTTTTCTTGGGTGAAGGTTTGTTAGAGTCACTTGGCACCATATACAAAGTTGGAGTTGGTGAGGAGTACGTTGGCTTTCCATATTGAAAGTGATTCGAACAAACAGTCTTGTAGTTGCCGGGTTCGAAGCCAACAAGTCCTTTGGATATGCTGGCAATCCATTGGGCTCTTTTCTTTGGATCCTTCGGAATAAAATGCCAGCGAAGATTTTCGACATGTGACCGTTTCACTATCTTTTTTGGATATCTTGAGTCGTTGTTACAACCTCCAACACAACATCGGTAGTTAACCATTATATATCTTATTTTTTGACGCATTAAAATCGAAAATACAGAGCTCAAAATGTAGCTGTGACTTTTATCTTGAACTGTCAATACTAAAAATTGCGACCAGTTCTGAAACAAAGCCGATATTCATTAAGTATTCAGATCAAGCAAAAGAGTGTAGCCGAGCGTGTCCGCCATTTTGGATTTGCTTGCCCTAATTACCCAGCATGCACTCAAGAGCGTGAACCGGTCTATTTAACAAATGCTTTGATTTCGCCTTGCTTTGATTTATACCTTTACATTACTCCTTTGAATTGTTTTGCTGCTGTAAATCAGTTAAAGAAAAAGAAGTAATCACGCGCGTTAGCAAACTCCGACGCATAATATCCAGCCGCATGTTGATAATACAAAATGTTATTCCTTTCATTGTTATGATGCAACTGTTCAGTTGCGTGACATCAATCCCCCCTGCCAGGACTTAATTTTACAGAAGTACATGCGCGCGACACCTGCTCGAATTTGCGTCGTCATTGTCATTTGTAACTTTAGTCTGCCTCACCAACCAATATGCCGAGCTATAAACTCACTTACTTTGACATCAGAGGAAGAGGAGAGGTAGTGCGATTGATTTTCAAAGCGGCTGAGGTTGAGTTTGAAGATAAGCGTGTGAAATTTGAAGAGTGGGGAGCTTTGAAAGCTTGTGAGTATGACTAGTTCGCTCGTGTGTTTGCATGATAAAAAAAAAATTTTGCTGCAAGTTGAAAGAGTAACTCGTTTTTAGCTCAGTTCTTATTCTGAATTTTGTTAACCTTATTGTTGTTCAGATAAGCGTTTATTTAATTTTGCAACGTACTTCCAACGTTCCAAATGTACTTTGCGAAATGTCTGAGCAAGGCGTCGCAAAGCGTCGTAAAGCGTAACTCTGACCGCTTAAATTGCCAACAATTTTCTACTAAAATCACAATGATCACCTATTTAAAATTCGCACAAAAATAGACATATTTTTTTGCAGGGCTAATTGTGGTTTCAAGGCCAATATTCATGGTTTAAATTTGAATAAATAAGCCATGCTGTGCTCTTTGTTTAAGTTTAATTTGCATACTAGGCGTCGGATAAAAGTAAGATAAGGAAGGTAGCTGTCATTTACGGAGTCCGCAAAGGGCCATCATCAAACATAATTATTTGACGAGTCATTTGACGAGTTATTTGACGAGTGACGAGTTATTTGACGAGTTATGTGACGAGTTACGGTGTTAGTTATATATATATATATATATATATATAACTGATGAAGGTCTCGGACCGAAAAGTTTTGATTAAACTTTCTTAGACTTTTTATTTGAGTATATGTCTTTCTTAGCTCGAAGTTGTCCGTCCTCGAGTACTACAATATTTTTCTTATATATATATATATATATATATATATTTATGTATGTCACATTTCTGATAAAAAAAAATCTTGTATGATAATTATTTTGTAAATTTTTGCTCCTTGTAGCGACAGAGTTTCCATTTGGTCAGCTACCAGTGCTTGAAGTTGATGGAGTGGTGCTTGCTCAGTCTTTTTCTATTGCAAGATTTTTAGGCAATGAATTTGGTAGGGTTTCATTTCTTTTTCCCCAGTGAGCTATAAGATCAGTATCAACTTAATATCGATTGTCATCATTGTTGAAATAGTTTCTCCCTTGGTGAAGGAGAATTGAATGGAAGCTGAAAAGCTCCACTCAGCAGAACTGTGAGGAAGTTAAGTACTCGTCATTAAAACTGGATCCCAGTGTGCACCCTCCAAGGGCATCCATGCATTTAATGCCTTTATCATCCTTCCTTGAGTATAAGAATCATTTCACACTCCCTCTGTCACTCAATTTCATTTTCCCTTCCTTAAGTCTCCTCCCTCCCTCCCTCCCATCCTCCCTTTTTTTCAACTTCCCTTCCCTTCTTTTCCCAATCTTCCCCTCTCCCCACCTCCCTTCTTTTCCCAATCTTCCCCTCTCCCCACCTCCCTCCTTTTCCCCCTTTTAATTGACCCTCTTTTCTCACCCTACTCCCTTCCGTCCTCTCTTTGCACCCTCCCTCCCTCCCTTTCCTCTCTATTTCATCTGGCTGACACTTCTTTAGTTTTTCCCTTTCCTCTATCCAATTTTTCCCTCTGCTACTCTCGTTTGTTCATTATAGTTTTTGGCTCTTTCGTTCGTTCTTTCCTTTATAAGTTTTGCTTTAACTAACTCTCCCAGGTCTTGCCCCGTTGACCAATTTGGACAAAGCTAAAGCAGACATGATTGTGGATGGTGTTGCTGATTTGACCGAAAAACATGCTTCAGCTTTCTTCGAAAAAGACCCAACTAGAAAGGTAAATAGTTTTTTTTATCGTATTTACAAAGCTATCCGTCGTTCCCCATAATATTTAATATCGTCACTGCGCAGTGCACATAAGATTATTATAAAGAACACAGCGAAAAATTATGAGGCAATGAGAACTCAGAGTTAAATTAAGCGAACTGCCCAAAGTGCGGGAAAAAGCAAAAAGCAAGTCGCGATTATGTCTTCAACTTGCATCTGATTGGCTAACAAGGTGGCGTAAGTTCTATGGACCAATTACTGAGCGAAGTAGAGCAAAACCAGTTCAATCGTATATTAAAAAATAATTCATGCAGTCCAAAAAGTTACCACAATTTGAGCACTTGCGAGTTAATTCAGGCTATCTCTTGTCTTTCAAGAACGTTTGTAAGTCTTGTTCTCTCTGAGTACCAGAGTCAAATTTGGTCAAAATGAACCATGCTAATTAAGGCGGTTCATTTGAAAAATTAGTCGGTATATTGTTACTTCATTTTTTTACTTGAGAAATGACCACAGGGACCTCTTTATAAGTCATGTATATCATTCACTTTATCCACCGTTCGTTCCCTGATTCAGGCTAAGCTGGAAGAGCAAGCGAAAGCTGCTACACCAGGAATTCTCGCTTGCTTTGAGAAACTTCTTAAAGCCAATAAGGAGGGGAAAGGATTCTTTGTTGGTGACAAGGTACGAAGTCACACTCCTCAGTTTAGTCGGTCGGTCGGTCGGTCGGTCGGTCGGTCGGTCGGTCGGTCGGTCGGTCGGTCGGTCGGTCGGTTGGTCGGTCGTTCGGTCGTTCGGTCGTTCGGTCGGTCGTTCGGTCGGTCGGTTGGTCGGTCGTTCGGTCGGTCGGTCGGTCGGTCGTTCGGTCGTTCGGTCGGTCGGTCGGTCGGTTGGTCGGTCGTTCGGTCGGTCGGTCGGTCGGTCGGTCGGTTGGTCGGTCGTTCGGTCGTTCGGTCTGTCTACCTCACTGCCTGTCTGTTTGTCTGTCTGTCTGTCTGTCTATCCGTCTGTCCGTATATCAGTAATTCCGACGGCATTCATTACTTCGTTGATTCGTCCCTTCTTTAAGAGGTTAATTCATTTAATCAATCAATTATAACACTTAATCATGAAGTTCATTGTTATTTGTTGCTTTCGTTCATTTTTTCTTGTGTCTCTTTTGCGTCATCTGTCTACACCTTGTTAAATGCAAGGGTAAATCACACGCTACTCTCGCCTATCTTTTCTGTCACGTAGTCGCTCCTAAAATATGCAATAATCTTCTGTGTTCTATTAGAAATATCGAGTCCTTGAATAGGTTTAAGAAAGCTAATCAGACATTTTTATTTGCCAAAGCTTTTAAATGCTATGTATGTATATTGCTATGTATGTGCGCAATAGAAGTCAATAAGTTATTTTTATTTTCTTTTTTTGTCAATTTATAGCAAACCTATGCAGACATAGTCTTCTTTAACATGATAAATAGCTTATTTGCACAAGGAAAGATGGAGGTTCCAGCATTAGTCAAGGATTTTCCGCTTTTGGTGGCTCATTATGAGCGCGTCATGGCAATCCCGAACATCAAGAAGTGGCTGGAAACACGACCTGAATCAGCGATGTAAAAGGAAAGGTTTAATTTGTGAATGTCTTTGTTACTAAAGCTAAAACGTATCTAGACAAGTGCGTCAACACTCAAATGTTTGTTCGTGCCAATAAAATGAACCTAAAGTCTTTCTTGTCTGGATCCGTACCATCAGGGAATGGGTTGTGTTGAAGGTTTGTTTATTCCTAATAAACATATAACTTCCCCTTACAATGTATATACATAAACCAATAAAAAATTCCGATAAGAGCTAGTAGATATACTCGTCAGCTAGAAAGTGCTATCCTAATGAAGTACATATAATATGACGTGGTGTTAACCACTGATCAAGGAAATTTATAACAATTTAAAGCGAGAATCAGTTATTATAAAATTGTTGGATCATCCGGTTAAAATTTGCAGGTTTAACAGGGGTAAACCAGTCAGCTGCATGAAGTTGTTATAAATAGGTGCCCTTGGCAGCTAAAAAAAATTAGCACTTAAAGGGAAAATAACCATAACAGATGAACCATCAAAATGTAAAAAGTATGTTCAATTTCGATGGATAAAAACTGAGAATTATATATTTAAATTGATTAAGACTCCAAAAGATTTACCAGAACTCTAAAAAGCCGAATATCATTGATCTGTGGAAAGGAAATATTAAGGTTCCAGAGGAGATGGTTAGAGCGCCGGATTGTGTTGTGCGGGAGGTCGAGGATTCGAGCCTCGGCCGGACCAATACTCATGGTCTTAAAATAAGTGAGGAGAATTTGCTACCTTTTTATAATTAAGAAATGGATAGATATTCCAGTCTTCTCGGATAAGGACGAATAAACCGTAGGCCCCGTCCCTTGCAGGGGTAGGAGACGTTAATTCCCCACGCACGAGATTACTGTGTGGTGGATGTCCTCCCCTGGGTGGGATGGGTGGGAATTGGCCCTGAAAAGCCCCTATGGGGAGTGGTCAATTAACCTCAGTGTATGAAGGTATGTATCCTCTGCTGGAGTCTCGCTGTAAACGCATTATGGAGATCCCGAATATCAAAAAGTGGTCGGAGGTGCGACCTGAAAAACTGATATGAGCAAATATCTGCGTGAGCTTGTGCATTCTTCTTACAAACTTGTAGCGAGGGAAATGCTTCAATCTGATAAGTTTAAGTATGAGAATACACCAATTAAAAATGATCTTGACGAGGCCTTTCAGGAAAGAGGGTCGTTTGGGGGCTTATCTGAATCTTAGCTGCGTCAAGAGATATTTTAACTTGTAATTTCTCTTTGCAATTTTCTTAAGTGGTTAGAGGGAAATCCGTCTCGAAGGAAACTCTTTCAAGTGTGACTCACCGTTTATGAAAACTTTCGAGATAGTATGAACATCAGGTCGTCTAATATAATCACCAGCTAAAGAAAAACCAACTCCTTTAAATTTTATTTACCTTTTAGCAATCTCCAACGCGTAATATCCAGCATATAAGAACACAAAATACTCTTTCATTACCTTATTATGATGTAAATGTTCAGTTGTGTGACTTCAATCCTCCGGGCTCAATTATACATTTCGTAATAATTTGGATATATCAACAAAGTTGAAGTGGTAAAAACAGTTTCTTTGGAAACTATTAGCCTTTATACATTTCGTACATGCGCGCGACACCAGCTCGAGGTTTGCATCGTCATTGTCATTTGCAGCTTAAGTCGGGACAGTCTATTTCCCAAACCAATATGCCGAGCTATAAACTCACCTATTTTGACATCAGAGGAAGAGGAGAATCGACACGATTGATTTTCAAAGCGGCTGGGGTGGAGTTTGAAGATAATCGGGTGACATTTGAAGAGTGGGGAGCTTTGAAAGCTTGTGAGTATGACTGTTTGCTCGTGTGTTTGCTTTGTAAAAAAAAATTTGCTGCAAATTAAGAATAACTCGTTTTCAGCTCAGTTCATAGCCTGAATTGTTTAAACGATAGAGTCGTTCAGATAAGCGTTTATTTAATTTTGCAACCCGCCTCTAACGTTCCAAGTCTACTTTGCTATCATGAGGGATTCACTGTCAGCGCAGCGTCGCAAAGCGTGAGTCTGGCCGCTCAAATTGCTCACAATTTTTTCTTCTAAATCACAGGTATGTAGACGCTATGTGATAAATAAAATTTTATTTTTGCAGGGCTATTTTTAGTTTCAGGGCCAATATTCGTGGTTTCATAGTTGATTAAATAAGCTACGCTGTAATCTTTGTCTAAACCTAATTTGCATACTAGGTGTTGTAGAACAAATAGGGTATTGAAGGTAGCTGTCAGTAGTTGTCACTGGAACAAATGGTTTGCTGCAGAAAGTAAACACACTATAGGGGTCAGCTAAATCTTGGAATGTAATAATCCCGACCTAAAAACAAAGAGGACAAAAGGGACGCCCATGCATGCGAGGAAATATTTTACCTTCCAAAAATTTTGCGTTACTTATCGTGTAACCTCGATCAATTCAATTGCTCTAAAGAAAGCAAAAAGCATGTTGAAAGCCTAAATGTAATAACTGTCCTAAATGTAATGAGGTCCTAAATGTAATAAGCCTCCAATGCAATTGTTTAATTCCGCCAGTGCATTGTTCCTATAGCAGACATCCACATTAAGATGTTAAAGTGACAGCTGTTGCACCGAAAAGTCCTCTAACTGAATATTCATGTCACATTGCGGGCTCGCTGATATCAATCCAAGTAGAGAGGTATTGGTCAGCTTTCTTACTGTTTTGACATCTGTCAATTTGATGCCAGAAGTACATCAGTGTAAGGGTTTGTAGCCAATGATTCTCGATCAACGTCTCTGGCAAATTAAAAGACGCTAATTTATATCAGCGAGCCCGCTACATGCCGTAAATACTGTTCAGAGAATTCTTTGGTGTATCAGCTGTCACTTTAACATCTCAATGTAGATGTCCTCTCTAACAACAATGCACTAGCGCTTACGCTAACGATTGCATTTGAGGCTTATTGCACTTAGGACCAAATGTTATTACATTTCAGTCGGACTTCGATTGGGCTAATACTGGAAAAGTCAGCTTTCGAATCTCTTTAATTACGGACCCTTTACGGCGAGCAATTCGCATTGTCAACTTGTTTGATAAAACCGTATTAATTTGTATCTACAATCAATTCATTTGCATGAAAATCTAGCAGACTGTTCGCAAAGGGTAATGAAGTCATATAGCACTATTTTTGACGTTTATTTGTTAAAACTGAATGTTTCTCAGAGTTGAGAATTCCAAACAGAAGTACTTATTGCAGAAAAACCAAAAAACACCGTTTACCGTCCACTAATTTTTTATTTCTTTGTTCCTCAGGTAACTGCGCATGATTATATTTCATATTTTTGATAAAAAAAATTCTGTATGATGATTATTTTGTATACATTTTTTCCTTGCAGCGGCAGAGTTTCCATTCGGCCAGCTACCAGTGCTTGAAGTTGATGGAGTGGTGCTTGCTCAGTCTTTTTCCATTGCAAGATTTGTAGCCAATGAATTTGGTAGGGCTTCATTTCTTTTTCCCCAGTGAGCTTTGAGATCCAGTATCAACAGAACATTTGTTTTTGTCATTATGGTTAAAAAAAAAATAACCCCCTCTGTAAAGAAGATTGAATGGAAGCTAAAAAGTACCGCTCAGCATCATGGCGAGGAAGTAAAGTGTATTAGTCATTAAAACTGAATCGCAATATTAAATATCAAAGGGCAACCATGCATTTTTGAAATGCCTTTATTATCCTTCCTTCAGAGCATGAAACATTTCACACTCCCTCTGTCACTCCATTTCAGTCTCCCTTCCAATAGTCTCATCTCTCTCTTCCTCCCTATCATCCTTCCTCTTTTCCAACCATCCTTCCCCCCCCCCCCCTCCACCCCCACCATCACCTTCCAATCCACCACTCTCCCTACTTCGGTTCCTCCTTTTTACCTCCTTTTAATTCAACCTCTTTCTCACCCTCCCATCTTTCCTTCCGTTCTCTCTTCCCACCATCCCTCCCTCCCTCCCTGCCATCCTTCCTCTTTTCCATTCTTCGTCCTACCCATCATTATCCAATCCTGCACTCACCCTTCCTCTATCCCTCCTTATTCCCCCTTTAATTTACCCACCACCCATTTTCCCATCTGTCCTCCCTTTTCACTCATCCTCCCTCCTTTCCTCCCTACTCCATCTGTTTCTTACTTCTTTTTTTCTTCTCTTTCTCCCATCCTACTTTCCCTCCCCTACTCCTTCATTTGCTCATTATTATACTTTTTGACTCTTTCGTTCGTTCTTTCCTTTAACTAAATCTCCCAGGTCTTGCCCCGTCCACCAATTTGGACAAAGCTAAAGCAGACATGATTGCTGATGGTGTTGCTGATTTGGGTCAAAAACATGCCACAGCTTTCCTTGAAAAAGACCCAGCTAGAAAGGTAAACAGCTCCCAATCGTATTTATAAAGTTATCTGTCATTTCTCATAAATATCTCAGTTCGTCGCTGCACAGTGCGCGTATGATAACTATGAGGAATTTCAGCGCAGTCTTACGTTTAGTATCTCGTACAGCTAAAAGCACAATAGCCTCCACGACCAAACTACCCAAAGCGGGGGAAAACGAAAAAAGCAAGTTCCCGATTTGTCTTCCACCTGCATCTGATTGGCTGACAGGGTGGCGCAAGTTTTTCTGGACCAATTACTGAACGAATTAAAGCAAAACCAATTCAGTCGTGTGTAACCTTCGATACTTGCTCGAAAATCGCTCTAAAACCTAGTTATGCAGTCGAAAATGCAACTGCAATTTAAGCATCATTCCTGAGTTCAAATGTGGCTAAAATGAACCATACCTATTGCAACTCGGTGAAAAAAAGAAAAAAAAAAATTAGACGCTTTGCTGGTACGTCATTTATAACTTGAGAAATAGCCACAGGAACCATCTCATTTAAACGTTATGCACGTCACTTGCTTTATCCCTCATTCATTTTCTGATTCAGGCTAAGCTGGAAGAGGAAGCGAAAGTAGCTACACCAAGATTTCTCACTTACTTTGAGAAACTTCTTAAAGCCAATAATGAGGGGAAAGGATTCTTTGTTGGTGACAAGGTACGACGTCATACTTTTTACTCTGTCTGTGTTTCTGTCCTACTGTCTGTCAGTGATTCATTCACTGATTTATTAAATCAACCCTTTTTTTTAAATTGTTATTTTATTTATTCAACCAATTATAAGATTAATAATATAAGTTAAAAGATTTACAAAATACGTAAAAAAGTTATTTATGTTATTTTTCATACATATACTATTCACAGCTAACCTATGCAGACATCATATTTTTTAACATTACAAATGGCTTACTTGCAAAAGGAAAGATGGAGGTTCCAGCATTAATCAAAGATTTTCCTCTTTTGGCGTCTCATTATGAACGTGTCATGGCGATCCCGAACATCAAGAACTGGCTGGAAACACGACCTGAATCAGCGATGTAAAAGGGATGGTTTGTTAACGCCTGTGTTGCTGAAGCTAAAATGTGTCTAGACAAATGCTTCAACACTGAAAAGTTTGTTTGTGCCAATAAAACGAACCCAAAGTCTCGGGGATCGCGTTTTTGTTTGTATGTGTTCACCTACCCGCTTTTCTTCCCCCTGCGTTTATTTTTTTTACCCAAAATAAGGATAAAGATTAAAGATCCCTAGATGCGCCACTGCTTATGAAGTTATGTTAAAAAAAAAAAAAAAAAAAAAAAAAAAAAAAAAACCGTCGTCTCTTTGCAAAAGTCTAAAGTCAACAAGGCCATTCAGTAAGAGATAACTTTCGTATCTTATCTCCTCACACACTGTCACAGCAATATCCAACATCCAGGGTTCATTTTTATTGACTCACGCAACGACTCTAGAGGTTTCGACTTGTCGTGGACAAAAAATAGCTCCGACGAAGGGCTAACGCTCGAAAGGTCAGCTTTTGTAATCGTTACGGTGGCCAATTTACCAGTTTAACTTTGTTGATATATCCAAAAAATAGCGATAGTTTCGTTTGCTTTGCGATTTGTGCTCGCTAACCAATTGAATCGTCTCTTAAATCTTGCCAAACTGACAAATGCTGCTAATTTTGGTAGCGATCAACTTAAGTTACTTCCGCCAGACAGGAATCATCGAACGTAGTTTGACGATTTCCGGGCAATTGTAAAACACAAAAAATAAACCGTTATTGGGTTACTAAGTTTCAGAATGCAGCTTAAAAAAATTTATATTTGAAAGCTATAAAGTTACCCCATGACCTTTCTGAATTAATTTACGAAATCAAATCAGCATCAATCTGTACATGATAACATACTCGTCAAAATAGAACCGTCTGAAATCTTAGGAAGCAAGGCAGGTGCTGAACTTAATCATACCTTCCGCCAGAACGTATCATGGTTGACGATTTCTGGGCATTTGAAAAACAGAAAAATAGAAATCGTTCTAACGTTACGGTGTCTCGGAATACAGCCGAAAAAAAAAATTCACATTTGGAGTACACGAAGCTGCCCCATGACCGTTCTGAATTAATTTACGAATGATAATTTAGAAAATCAAATTAGCATAGTTGCTTGTACTTGACATACTTGTCAAAAAAGAACCAATTAAATCGTCTCCGTAGAAGCAGCGTGACCTCCAAGCAACTTTGAACTGCTGCACTGACGCTCCGTTGAGTTCACTTGGAGAAACAATTTCGGATTATAAACTTTATTACTTCGATTGACGAGGTCGGGCGGAGATCACTCGACTGTCATTCGCTGCTGCGAGAATGGAATACGAAGACGTCCGAATGACTAGTATGCAATGGGCTAAGGAAAAAGTATGCGAGTAGGAAATATTGAAAGTAGACCACAACACAGCACTTGTTTTAAAAACTTATTCTAAATTAACTAACCTTTAAACGAGGTTTGTTTTCTCGTCTATCTTTAAATTTGAGGTTCAGGAGCTGACTACTAAATGAAAAAGCAGTCTTTCATTGCTAATTTACATCGATCTCTAAGTAAAAGGAAAAAAAAAAAAACACAAAAGGACTACAAAGGGCGAGCTGAAACTTAAAACTGCTATCGTTTGATGTTCTACGTTGCTTGAACAATTAACCATCACAAAAAAACCAATTTTTCCTTAATCGAGCGCACATTGTCGAATTAAACACCCGCTCTTTTAAGTAAGAATTATTTTTCAGTGGTTAGACGACGTATTTTAGAGCCGAAAAACTCTTTGGTCGCAAAAATATGAAGGAAAAGATCGCTCTAAACGTGCTGTCTTCCCGCTTTCATCAATTCATTACGATGACAACGCAATTTTAATTTAAATTTCTAGAACTAAAAGTCAAAACCAAAGCTCGAAGATGAGATAATTTTTACTTTTTGAGGTGAACCTCTACAATCTGGGTTCGTCCTCGGTCAAAAACCTGTGAAGCTCACGAGTGACGTAAAAAACAAAGACAACACAACATTATAAACAATAGCGCCGGGGCGGATCCAGTAATTTTTGCACACCCTCCACACACCCCATATCCCCTCTCACCGGTCGCGGTTGCACGTTAAAATTCCTTGGCCGCTTACCGTTTGCTTGGATTCATAAAAAAGATCAACCAGTTAAAAAGTGATATACGTTCCTGTCGATGTAAGAATTTCAGTTTCAAAGTTGTAAGCGTCAGGTCTGTTAGGGGGGTCCGGACCGCCCGGACCGCCCGGACCCCCCGGACCCTCCCCCTGAATCCGCCACTGTAGCGTACTGCAAAACAATACCTCATGAAACAAAGAAAACCTCGTCAGGTTTTTACACCGAGGATGACCCACAATCTGGCTCTCTCTTCTTTTCGAGATCAAAACCCTGAGAATTTTGTTGCTGTGGAATTTTGAGTCTTAGAAAAGGATTACTGGACTCGGTCAGGGTTAGATACTCAAAAATGCAATTTTGAATCATACGGAAAGATTGCGTGACCTAGCTAAAGTTGATATTACCGTTCGCCGTGATTTAGGGAAAAAAAGGCCCAATACAATTAACATGATTTAAAAGTTTACGCAAATTAAAAATGATGTTCTTTCATTATAAACTGATGTTTCACCCTAAGTTTCAACCAAAAGCTCATGAAAAACATTGCACTGATTACATTATTGCAAGTTGTCTATTTTCGAAAGTCAGTTATAATTATTTATAGCTGATTTTATCTGGTTATTAGGCAAATGTTTGTACTTAAGTTTTGAAGACCCCTTTGGCATATGTTTATAAAAGTATATATTCACATGTCTGTACATTTTTTTCTTTTTTTTTTGTGGCCATAATAATATAATTTTGTCTTTATTAAGTAAACATAATGTGATTAACATGTTTTTTTTTATTGTTAATTTCATTAACTTGTTCCTTACATTTAGTTTTCCACTTCTAATTATTGATTTTTGTTTCCATTTAACTACAAATTTATTCATATATTGATTCATTTATTTATTAACTCATACATTTGTCATCTATCCATCTTTTTAAGTCTATTTATTTTCTATTCAGTACTTTCATTAGCTGGCAGGTCTCCCTTTAATTTGGTCAGATACCATTTCTCGTGACTCCCGATGGAAAAGTGCTTGGTGAGTCTCTAGCAATCATGAACTATGTTTCCAGAATAAGAGGTAGGTCATCGCTAATGTAATTAAACTACTTTTTCTTTATCACCAACAGCAATGTCATTATCTATCACCATCATTTTGACAGAAAAACTGAAATTTTCTTGTGCTTCACCACAATGATTTGTCAACTTATTCTCATTTATCTTTTTATTGAGTGTAACGTATTGTGTATTGCTTCCTTTGTAATGTATTTTTATTATGATTATTTTTTTTTACCATTCTTATTTTTGTAAGTAATATTAACGAAATGTTGTATATTCTCTGTTTGACGGAATATAATTACAAACTATTACAAAAAAATTATCATTTTGTGAGACATTGGGCCACATTTAAGGCTAACATGGAGATTTTGGCAGGCTAAAATGCTAATGCACTCAGGTGATTTTGCGATTGACGTTTTTTGGTCTTTTTTTCAGTTATTATTTGCTCAATGCTTTTCAAAGTCACTGTGATAATAATAGTAATACAGCTTATATTTTTGGGCATAGAAAGTTTTGCCCCCCCCCCCCCCCCTTGGAGTCATATTAGCCCTCACCTGGCAGGTTGGTGTAAAATGATTCTGATCAGGTCATGGTCAAACATAAACGTGAACTCTCTTGTTTTATAACATAACCAAAGTAAAGCGCGCGCTCTGATTGGTCAATTCAGCGTCCTCCATTTGCCCATGGGTGTACGCTGCTGACGTGAGCAAATGCAAAGACTATTTTTCCGCGCACGCTTGTTTTTTCTGGTCACGTAAGATTTGTTAAATAAAAGGGAACTCCTTAGCTACAATGTATCAATGTTATTTTATAAAACAAATGGTAAACACCACGGCGTACACTATTGAGTTATGGATGCACTTGGGAGGTTCGCTAAGCACTCAAGAAGCTAGAGTCGCTCTCGGCTATCGCCTCGAGCGACTCTTACGCTTCTTTCGTGCTTAGCAACCTCCCGCGTGCATCCATAACTCAATAGTGTACGCTGTGGTGTTTAACATTTGTTAATTATTGCATTTAGGTTTAAGCCCAACAGAAAGTTTTGATGAGGCAATTGCTGATATGATTGTGGGTGGAGTGGATGATTTTTTCAACTCCTTAGTAAAGGCTTATAAGGAAGATGATGAAGCTAAAAAGGTACCTAAGAAACAGACCTCTATGAATACTTCTCTTCAGATCTCTTCTGTTTTCCACCATCTCCAGATATTTCTTGCCCATTCTTGTTTCATTTGCTGCCTGCCTCCCATTGTCTTGTTATCAGCACTCTCCTTTCCTTTTTTAGTTTGGATATATCAACAAAGTTGAAATGGTAAATTTGCCACCATAACGATTACAAAAGCTGACGTTTCGAGCGTTAGCCCTTCGTCGAAGCGAATAGAAGAATTGAGGGTTGTGTGTGCTTTTTAAAGGTAGAAAATGGAGCTTTTAGTCTCGCTGAATAACTTCTCCACTACCTTTTAGTAATATTCTGCTTCCTTACTTGGTGTTATCAGCTTCCAATGTATCCCTTCCTTCTTTCTTTTCTCCTTTTTAGTCCCTCTCTAGCTCCCACCCTCTTCCACCTCTGTTCTAGTTCTTCTTTCCCTCTCATCCCTCCCCACCCACTTCCCTTTCTTCCTCCTTTCCCTTACTTCCCCTTTCCCTTTTCATTTTCTCATTTCCTACACCCTTCTCTCCCATGCAACATCTTCCTCATCAAGCAACTCTCTCGTTTCCATTCCTTCTTCCCTTCCCTTTCCATACCTTCCCCTCTTTATTTTTCTCCCATCCTTTCTCTTCCTATTTGTGCTATACTAATTCTTTTGTTTTAAATTACCCTATCTCCCTTGTCGCCATTCGCCAACTCTCTCCATATTTCATTTGACCACCTATTCAGTTATCAATAATTTTAGCCAATTCCTTCACTTCGGTTTTTTTCCCCTTTTTTTGGTCAAAAATCATTTTGCAGATGGAGCTGATGAAAGAATTCTTTGAAGAAACCCTCCTAACCGACTGTCAAAATATGAAAATCTTCTGAGAGCCAACAAAGAAGGCAAGGGTTTTTTTTTGTTGATGGTAAGGTAAGAATTTGTGGATGAAAACAATCATTAGATATTAACATATACAAACTTTGTTTCCTGCACAAGAACCTGCATTTAAGGCTTGCATGACATTTCCTAGTGTTATTTTTTCATATCTTCTTTTTCGGCCTATCACAATCAATTCAGATTCCTATTTGTGGAATAAATTATTTTAAAGCCTCTTGCTGTCACACTATTCAAATAACGAGTCAGTAAATGTGTCAGTAAAGAGCACTCTGTTTAATACAAATAGGTTTGAAATTTCTGGTTTTTGACGTAACCTGATTGCAGCCGAATGAATGTTAATGTAAGGCTAATACAGATTTATTTCATAATATTTGTTCACAGCTCACTTACGCTGACATAATTTTCTTTGACCTGAAGAACCTTTTTGGAAATTAAAAGGTGAACCGAACGACCCGAAGGCACTCGAAACGTTCCCATTGTTGGCTGCCCATTACAAACGCGTGCTAGATGTGCTTTTGTTTTAAAGGGCAACATTGTTTTAAATGATGACTTGATATCATGATGGAGGGCGGACGTGTGATTCTGAGCTCCTGAGTTATTGGACTTGTACTCCTCTTGTGTCTTGTTCATACCTCGAGGAAAGATAAACATGACTACTCTTTTACCAATGAGTACTTTGGCCTACGTTTCCCGCACTCTACGTCGGTTAAAGTGGCAAACCGGGATTCGAGACTCTGTACAAAATGGCGGGCACACGTGCATGTCACTATTAGAGCGAAACGAGCAAACGTTACTACAGCCTATTATGCCAATTCAACCTCGACTTTTAGACCTGTTATACAACTAGTACTGTTACATGATGTTGAACTTAACCCTGGACCAGCAAACAGCTCTATTAGAAACAAGTCTGAAAAGTCAAATGGCATTGTGAAGATTGCACATCTTAACGTTCGCTCGCTCAAATGCCGTGAGCATTTCGTTCTTGTAAAGGAAACGGTACTGGAAAATAAGTTTGACATATTTACCGTATCTGAAACATGGCTCAACAGTTCAGTTACGGATTTGGAGATAGAAATTCCTGGCTATGTTATCTACCGTATCGACCGACAGGCGAAGATTGGCGGTGGAGTATGTGCTTATGTCTCACGAAATTACAGGACGGAGTACTTGAGCGATATATCTCTTATCACGGCCTCTGGCTTTCACCAACTGTGGCTAAAAATCCACGTCAGGAACATGAAGTCTTCCATTGTCTGTACAACCTATAGACCACCGCACACATCGTTATCTTGTTTCGATTCAGATCTCACAGAGAACTTTATTTATGCCTCGTCGTTCAATGTTCCAATTTATCTATTGGGAGATTTGAATTGCAGACTTGAGAATAGCAACGATCCTGGAGCTAATGCCCTTGTTAATTTCTGCCGTTCCTATAACTTGTCAATACTGATCAACACACCAAAACGAGTTACAGAGACTTCGAAATCAATTCTAGATGTTATCCTTGCATCGGACACACTGAAGACAAGTTCAAACGGCTACGGTTATGGAAAGCTCGATTAGCGACCATGACTTGCTTTGTGTCACCTTAGAATTGAAGAAGGCGCGCTCCAAATCCGTCTATATTACAACCAGAAGTTTTAAATACTACAGTCCTGTTGATTTTAGCAACGACGTATCACTGACACCATGGTCCATAGTTGATGTTTTCGACGATGTCGAGGACAAACTTTATGCACTTGATTCGCTATTTACTGAGATACTCGACCGCCATGCTCCAGTTAAAACCTTTAAAGCACGCTGTAAACCAAATCCATGCGTAACAGACAACATCCGCGGATTGATGAAGACCAGGGATGATTGGCGTAAGAAAGCAAAGAAAACAAATGATCCGCTATGTTGGACTGCCTACAGATATTTCAGACAAGAAGTAAAGAGGGAAATCAGAATTGCTGAACAGGAATTTGTTGCCGAACAAATCCAGAGGAATCCAAATAACACCAATAATATCTGGAAAGCAATTCGCCAGTGCATCCCCAGTAAATCTACATCTCAGCGAACATACAGTAAGAGCGAAAAGCTGTTGCAGACGAATTTAATCAGTTTTTCGTCTCTGTTGGTCAGAGCACTGTTGACAAAATTACGTCCCTCGGTAATGAATGCAACCTAACACTTACTCAGAATTATTTTGTACCGAGACAATACGCTCTCTCTGACCAGTTCACACTGAGTACCATTGATTATAAACAAATAGAACGTATAATAGCAGCGATGCCTTCAAACAAGGCCCCAGGGATAGACAAAATCCCGATTCGTGTCATCAAGGATTGTCTTAATCCAATTGTTCACCCAATAACGTCTATTGTTAATGCATCCTTTCAAAACTGTGTTTTTCCATCAAAGTGGAAAACAGCTGTGGTTACACCAATCGCAAAAGAGGGCGACCAGGAACAGGCAAACAACAATAGACCCATCTCACTTATACCAGTCGTATCAAAAGTTTGCGAAAGGGTAGTACATAATCAGTTCACCTCGTATCTGCAATCGAATGACACCCTATCAAAGAGCCAAATCGTTAACAAGAGATGGCATTCGTGCGAAACGTCTGTGATTGAAACAACTGACACAATTCTTAACGCCATTGACAAAAAGAAGTTAACGGCAGTTGTTCTATTACATTTGAGCAAAGCCTTCGATAGCGTCAATCACGACACGTTAATTTTAAAATTGCAAGATGTCGGAATTTCCAGTGACGCTCTCCAATGGTTTCGTAGTTACCTAAGCAACAGGACACAAATAGTACGAATCCATTCAACGCTATCTGAGCCTTTGTCTGTGACGAACGGCGTCCCTCAAGGAAGTATCTTAGGCCCACTACTATTTAGCATATATACGAACGATCTTCCATCGATCCCACAGAAATGCAGCACTCAGAGTTATGTAGATGATACGAAACTCATCACTTCCTTCGAACTTAAAGACAACCTGGATGCAATTGCTGATTTGGAAGACGACTTGTTTAAAATAGGAGAATGGTGTTCCAACAATCAATTGTAACTTAACCCTGGAAAAACCAAGCTGATGATATTTGGCAGCAGGCAGATGCGTGCAAAATTGCAATTTCGCTCCCCTTCCTTTATGGGTGAGGACATCGTCCCCGCAGACACCGCCAAAGACCTTGGTGTGATTTTGGATTCTAATTTAACTTACGATGAACACATAATTAAGACCACTTCCTCGTGCATGTCCCGCCTCGGCCAAATAAGCCGTGTCAAGCATGTTTTCGACAAACGTACATTTTTGATGATTATTGATTCCTTAGTTTTCAGCAGGTTATTTTATTGTTCCAATGTTTGGTCATTTTGCCTCAATATGTAACAAGTTAACAAGTTACAGGCGGTGCAGAACTTCGCATGCCGCATTGTTAGCGGTGCGCGTAAATTTGACCACGTTACACCAATTCGCAAGGAACTGAATTGGCTTTCAGTTCAAAGCCAGCTTTATACCGGAACGCTACTATGGCCTTTAGATGCATGACTGGTCAGGCCCCAGAATACCTCTCATCAAAATTCATAAAGCGAGCCGAGGTTAGTCGACGTAGCACCAGAAATTCGCAAGTTTTGCAAATTCCATTCTTTAGAACAGATAGCGGTCAGAGAACATTTTTCTATAGAACTGTAAACTTATGGAATTCTTTGGATAATTCCTTTAAACTGTGCAACTCCGTTAATGATTTTAAAAAACGTTTAAGGACCAAATTACTCAAAGAGTTGTAATTTTATATATATATATTTGTATACTTTTATTTTTCTTTTAGAACACTCAGATTTTAAAACATCTTTAATTGTAAATAGGATTTTTTAATTGTAATAGGATTATTTTTATAACATTGTCTTTGAAAAGCCCCCTTGGTGAAAGTCAATAAAGTATGTATGTATGTATGTATGTATGTATGTATGTATGTATGTATGTATGTGCCAGAAATAAAGAAATGGGTCGAGAAACGCCCAAAAACAGAGCGTGAAATGTTTTGTGATTCCGACCTACAGTGGATGAGTGGATGAGCAGGTGTGTGAGTGAGTGAGTGAGTGAGTGAGTGAGTGAGCGAGTGATTGAGTGAGTGAGTGATTGAGTGATTGAGTGAGTGAGTGAGTGAGTGAGTGAGCGAGTGATTGAGTGAGTGAGTGAGTGAGTGAGTGAGTGAGCGAGTGAGTGGGTGAGTGAGTGAGTGAGTGAGTGAGTGAGTGAGCAAGTAAGTGAAAGGGCAAGCGAGTGAGTAGGTAGGTTGTTTTTGGCTGATTTCTATTGACTCAAGTTAAAGAGTCTTATAGCGACTTGCACCGTCTCATTTCCTCACCGACAAAAGAAGGCCTTTAAAACGTTGTTTGATTTAAGAATATCTTCAATGCTCTTTAACATTCTTGGTGTGGCGGCCCCATGAGCCCAGTTTTCGCTTCCTCAATAAACTTAGCCTGCCAATAGTATAGAGAGAGACACCATTAACTATGATGGCAATCATTTGTTTTGTTTTGTTTTGTTTTTTTTCGGTTTTATTTTTGTTTTGTTTTTTGTTTTCTCTTGTAAGCCTTGAAATGCACAGAAATAAAAGTGTAAACTCACCTTATTCATTGGCTACATATCTTTAAATAGAGATAAACGGGGCTAGAATTTCTCCATCAAAGTCAAGCACTGGCAGGTGATCAAACGGAAATTTTCAACAAAAATTTACTTTAACAGAGAACAGCTAACAGACCATTTGGAACATATTGGGCTCTAATAGGAACCTATAGAACTGTTTACAGCACAATTAACAGTGATCATCTTCTAGCTCATGTTAATCTAGGCTAAAATCCATCAGTCCAGCTACACGTTCGCTGTGCATACGTCGAGTATGCTAATTTACAACCAAGTTCACAACCCCCCTAAAAAAGATAAAAAAAAAAAACAAATAAACAAACAAAGCAAATCACAAGACTATTTCAATACCTTATTTACCAAAGAACTAATTAGAAAGTACAATATATTGGCACCTAGCCACTCACACTTCGACGGGAGATGTCCTCCAGAGCGTAGACAAAAGTCAAAAGAATTTCGTTTGATTAACTCTTGCTCTTGGGTTCTACAAGAACAAATAAGGTTTATAATTGGGGGGGGGGGGGGGGGGGAGGAGGGACGAGGGGCATTTGGGTACATAGTAAATCAGAAATCGTAAAACCGAGAAAAGAAACCCATTCGAAACCTTTTTCGTCTTCTAGGTCGTAGGGGACTTCTGGGTCGAATAAAAACCCAAGAGTAAAATTCAGCATTTGGTCCGCCATGTTACAAATTGGCAGATGGCGTGACAACTTCAATTCCATGTTCTATACTCTGATAAAGCACGCCCTTTCAACCAATGACAGCACGCGTTATATCTGAACTTTATTATAAATAAAATTAAAGCTTAGAGGACTGGCCATCAGACTATACCAAAAATTTTGAAAAAAAAAATTAACTGTTGAATTTTTCACGACTTCTACATCCGAGCGCCCGAATCACCTTTTAAGAAGAGGCTGTCCACCTCAGAACGGATAAGGCAAATTTTGGACCTTCACTGATTTCCCTTATTTTTTTATTTTTACTGTGAAAGTCGATACTTCTATCCCATGAACAAATATTGCGTTTATTTTGAATCAGTCTGTTTTTTTCATTTTTTACGAGATATTTTTCAAGGTGACCTCAAAGGCACCCAGTTTCCCGCCCTCCCCCCCTCCGACCTCCATAATTTAGCTACAAAAGTCGAACGCTGCTGAAGCCGTAGTTTCAACCCTAACGAGCTTTCTATTTTAAATGTCTAAGATCAATCCCCTGTCACTACGTTAACGGTCAAATGATTACACTGTTTATATTTTTCACTGAGTTACAAATTTTTCAAAATACTTATCTCGAGCACTGAAATTTGTGATGCGTGAGGTACATGTGGTTGAAAGCTAATTTCTCTTATGTGGGACCTGATGTAGAGTCAAATCTATTATAGCGTATAAGCAGTTACACCTAATAAGAAAATTATGGAATAAAACTTTTGGGCACTCCTCATGACGCGCCGCACAGAGCTTTGCAAATTTCACAAATATTCGCCATTTTGATCGAAATCAAAGATAACGCAATCCGACCAACAGGTAAATTTGGGATCTGAGAACTTGTTCCAAATCATAAAATAAAACTGAAGAGCGGATTTTTATACTGAAAAATACATATCATGCGACTTTTTCACCGTTAAGTTGAAAACATTGGTGTTCTAAAGAAAGACCTGTGTTTATAGTTAATAAATTATGCAAATTAGCATTACTTAAAATTCTGTCCATAAATTTTTTTTCTACGATGTTCTTAAATACAAAGAGCTGTCTATTTTAACTGAAGAGTATATTATTCCACACTTCTAAGGCAAGGTATTTTTTGAGTTTACGACCATTTTCATCTCTCACGAAGCGCCGATTAAGTAAATCAGCTGTGTTTGTTTTGCGCGCTTATCGCCAACTAATTCAGTTATCATCAACCACAGAGAGGTGGACATCGAAGATCTTACCAGTAATATTTTCTTAACCTCTCTTCATTAGCAAGAGATGTTTTTTTTTTTTCGGCAAGACGCAACAGAGCTCGTTTTTCTAACAGCTTCTTTTATCCTATGCCGCATTATTTTTCCTTCTTCGAAACTTTGTTTACTTCGCTGTAATTCAATAAAAATCCGTTGGGATCTACACCAGTTCTCGCGTAACATTTACTGACTTAACTGCGCAAGCATTCATGCTGTAAAGTTTGTTTATCGGAAAGATGTCTCCCGAACCCTTAAATTGTTCTCTTTACGAAATAGTACAGACTCCGTGTGGGTCTAGTAGGGTAGAAACGAAGCACGTTTTGTTCTCCGACTGCAACGCAGATATATCCGTCCATTTAGTTAGCTGCCACTTATCCAAATGCAGCGCTATTACGGAAGCCGAACTAATCATGGGAAGAACGGGAATACAACATTTGTCGAGAACTCAACTCGTAGGTATGACAATCTTCCCGAGGCACCGACACTCACTAGGAAGATTCTGGAGGAGTCCAAGATCCTGCCAATACCCCGCCCACACCGGGAAAACTACAAGTGTGTCGGGCACCTACGTTGTAAACTTCTAAATGGCCGAACAATTTAAACTTATATTTGGCGTAATCGCTGCTGTTGGATCACGTAAGTACCATAAGCCTTAACTTGTGGTTCGCTAGTTCTATTTTCCAGCCCTGCACTCCTACATGTCTACCCTTACTATACACTACTCCTAAAAGTTTCTGTTATTGTTGCTCACATTTCAACTTTCCCGTAGCTCATACTAAACTGCCGAATAAATTCCTTCCTTTTTCTAAATATTTTTGGTTTTCTTTGTTTTCTTTTTGTTTTTTTGTTTTCTTTTCGTTTTTAGTCTTATTTTTTTCAGATACAATGAAATATATGAAGTTCATATATTTTGAAATGCGGTATTAGATACGTATGATGTACGATCCTCGCAGTAGATAGCGCTATGCAAGCAATAGCGAAAATTAGACCTGAAAAAAATCAGGCCTGTACGGGATTCGAACCACTGACCTCTGCGACACTAGTGCAGCGCTCTACCAATTGAGCTAACAAGCCAACTGGAAGCAGGCCGTTAAGTTGATTCGTAATAAACCCGTGAAAGTGATAAATCAGATACAATGAATTATATGAAGTTCATATATTTCATTGTATATTCATAGCGCTATCTACTGCGAGGATCGTGCATCATACGTTTTTTGTTTTTGTTTTTTTTTGTTTTAATACTGGCCTGCGTAGCTGGCAACTTAGTGAGCGGCAATATTCTGGAGCGGTGGATCGGGTGTGTAAATTTCTTCCCATTCCTCTCGCGTCGACGCACCTTACCGCTCAAGAATACCCTTCCTTTAAACAGATACACAAGGACGTCAGCTGGTCAGGCCTGTAATATTATACATTACGATCGCGAGTTATTAATCGTTTGCACTAATCTATAGCTGTCTGCACCACTTGCCGGAAGAAGCATGCTGAACGATTGTTGAGTTCAAGATGGCGGGGTTCTGTCGAAGGTTCACATGACCAAAAGGGAGCAGTTTCTGAAAGGTTTGTTGGATCTATTTATTGTCCCTTAGATTCCGTACTTTTCTCACTATGTATTTAGCTTGCGCATGCCCCATCAACCATGTACACTAGGCAAGGAACTCAGAAAAATAATGTGTTAGTAGCTATGGAATAAACTTAATATGAAAACAACACTGCTGGATAAGAGATCAAACCCTTCTTTTTTTCACAAATTAACCCCTACATATGCCTTTCCGTTTTACTGAGTCTTTCAATAAAAAGAGGCATAATAGCTGATAAAGCATGTTCAGAAATGCTCGTTTACCTTTCCCGTTGTTAGTGAGACTGTCTTATCTCTCAGACTAGCCAGATCGGATGCGAAAGCTACTATACAAGCACATTCAGCCGAAATGGAGACCACTCCATTCCGTCATTTTCTCACTCCAAAACCTTGCTCTAGTCCCGGCTGGGGTCCAGAGAGTGCTCAAGCAACCTCTCTTCAGAGCACCGACACAGAGATTCTCAGCACTTACAATGGAGCGAGGGACAAAGTTGCCAGCACTATTACTTGCTCGCGACTACCACTAACTTCACAACTGGACTCATGGGACGAAAGCACTGCAGCATAACGACAATACTGCATCCACAAAGCGGCTGAATACTGCATGCTGGTGTGCGTAGTGATAGCCCCAAACGACGGTAAGCGGCTTTTCATGCCTTGGTATCTCCAGGTAAAGAAAAGAATGATAAAGCTGTAGCCGATGACGTGCTGAAAGCTTTGATGACCGCTTACAAGAATTCTGAAGCCAAAAGCACCAAAACGCAAATTCTAAGCCTTTATGCTTATAAATATTCGATTAGCACGTTAAAGAAACTTCACTCACCATACGATAAGTTGTCAACTCGTCAGATACAAAGAGCGCGGTGTCAGGCAAAAACAATAGGTCCTGGAAGAGTACCTGAGAAGAAAAAATATCATCGTGTGCGCATTGATATGAGTAAAGTGGACCATTTTATCGAGTTCATTAATCGTCCATATTTTTACCAGGACGTGTCCTACGGAACTAGGTCGCTGTAGTTAGACAGTGGTGACACCATTGAGATGCCGAACGTCGTGCGTTCAGTGACGCGCTCTACAAGGATTAGCCAGTATATGCAATTCTGTCAGGAGGAGACGTTTGAACCTCTAGGTCGCTCCACTTTATTCAAGACTCTTGAAGTCAGAGAAACCTCACAGAGAAAGTCATTGCAAGGCCTCGACAACACTGCTGCCGATTTTTTTAGTTGGCTTCCATAAAATTGAAATGATTGTCGACGACTTAGAGAAAGGGGTAATGAAAAGGCAATGGGGCGCTGAAGTCAAAGAAAGGCTGAAGAAAGCAAAACGCTACTTGAAGATTGATTTTCGCGTTCATTGTAATCCAGAGGAGGCTGTATGTCCTGATCATTGCCGTAAGCTTGCTCTTAGCGATGAACAAGATCTCGACTTCTACGAAAATTGTTCCCACCAACCCACAGAAAACTGTAAGGAGTGTCAAAATCTGCGGAATGTCCTTGATGAAGTCGAAGACAAAGTTCGAGGACCGTCTTGGAGGCCTTACAGCAGCGAGCAACGAGATGATCTCCTCTATGACTTCAAGCTGGCAATAACCGACATTTTGCAGTGGAAGGCTCACATTGTTCGCTCCATAAACCAGGAAGCAGCAAAGTAAGATCAGCTGAAGATGATAAGCACCAGTCAAGACTGTGCATTAGTCATAATGGACTGGGCAATGAAATTTATCCAGCTTAGATTTCGTGAGAAGCAGTCCGATTGGTTCGGCAAGAGAGGAATGAGTTGGCACATCTCGACAGTGATCACAAGGGATCCAAACCACAAAGGAAAACTAGAACTGCAGTCCTATGCCCATCTGGTTGACACATGTCAGCAGGATTGGTTCGCCGTGTGTTCCATCATACACTAAAAGAAAATTAAAACCGAGAAGCCCCACATCACTCGAGTTTACCTAAGGTCCCATGAAACTGGCTCTTATCATAATAATTCTCTCATTGCCGCAGCAAGAGACATCGGTCAGCGGGCAGGTATTGAAGTCTTTCGGTATGACTTTTCAGAGCCACAGTATGGCAAGGATGTGTATGATCGTATCCTGTGCCCAATGAAAATATGCATCCGACGTTTCTGCAACGAAGGACACGACATTCTAACAGCGGGAGACATGAGAAAGGCGCTCTCTGAGAGACCAGTGAAAGGTACATCCGCGTGTGTATGTGAAGTTGACGAGTCTAAGAGAACTTTAGAAGTGAACAAGATAGATGGTTTTAGCAAGCTACACAACATCCAGTTTGGGGAAAAAAGTATACGTGCGTGAAGGTCGTACGGAAAAGGGCGTGGCAAGGAGATTTCTTACGACCAGCTAGTTTCAAATGACCAAGGGGACACCGCATTCGTTGTAAGTAAGGAGTTCTTCCCTTTTCACAATGCACGTGTGTATGAATACACAGTTCCTGGAACAGAGGGTTCAAATGAAGACGATGATTTGAACGATTCAAAGATGGACATGTTTGAATGTTCGGAGCCTTGATGCGTGAAGAGTTTCCAAACGTTTTCAGAGCTGGAGTTACATTTGAACGTAGGAGACCATTGTGTGAAGGACGAAAGGCTGTCAGAAACAGTATATGATAAGCTCCGTAGAGATTGGGCAGAGAGGCTTACTACATCAGTCAGCATCACTGACGAACCACAGTGCGAAGCTAGTACCCACCAGGTTGTACATGACTCAATGCCCCCAGTAAACACTGTCAGTATGGGTTGGGCCCTACCCAAATCACGAGCAGGATCCACTAGATTCAGTTGCAAAGTTAAGAATTATTTAACAGCAAAGTTTGTTCAAGGCGAACAATCAGGGCTAAAAGCTGACCCTCAGCAAGTTTCAAATAATATGCGAAAGGCAAGAGACGAGCAGAACAATAGGTTGCTTGACCGAGACGAGTGGCTTACCGAGAGCCAAGTGCAGGAGTTTTTCTCTCGCCTTACAGCAAACAGAAAAAGGCAACAAACACCCTCAGAAATCGAGCAAAATCCGAAGGAACTGTCCCTAGAGGAAGAGGAAGCTGATCGTAATGTAGCAATGCTCAAAGATCGTAATGTAGCAATGCTCAAAGAAATCTTGTCGTTTTTTGAAGTACCATTTAAATCAAGAGACAGGAAAAAAGACCTTATTGAGCATCTTATGTCATTTATACAGGAATGCCAATGCTTTAATTCAACTATATCAGAAGCTGCATAGCCCAGGAAAGCAAATGATGGTGCCTGTGGAGTGAGTTTGTTTTAGATCAATAGGCACAGCCTCAAAGTAACCTAATAAACAGTTGGACTCAGCGAATTAACGTACTCACTTCTGAGAAAATTCGCGAAAATCTCTCAGAATTTGTCGTTATTAAGTTTGTGGCGATGTTAAAAACTCGCAAAAATTAAAAGAGAAAAGAGAAAGGAAAAAATACTACCCTGACCGTGGGAGATGTTAGTAGCATTTACGCGTAAATATAGGTTTGTGATTTTCTTAATTTCGAGAAGTTAATGATATGTGAATTTTGCAGGAGTTTATTAAAATTCCAGTTTGAATCATATGTATTATTTTTCAATTTCTCCTGGCAGGATTCTCCTACTCTCTATGGTTCAATCATATTGCATATCTTCGGGATTCGCGTTTGGTTCGACGACAAGACAAACCTCTGAAACTAGATGTTGCGTGACCAGGCGTAACTGACTCAGTCACGTTGAAAAATTAAACATGTAAAATTCACCTCTTCAACAAATACCGTTTTGAAATGATGAATATATGAATACAGTAGAGAGGAACTGCGGAACGAGAAGACGTTCATCGCAATTATAGACAAAAATTTTAATTTGCGAAAATAAACCTGAAAAATTCATGCTTGAACGTGTTTCGAACGCTTGACTTTTGCGACACCGCCGGTTCAGCGCTCTAACCATTAGGCTAACAAACCAACTGTGATGCCATTCTACAAATGACGATGAACAACTTGCTAACCAGTTAAAAAAGAAAACTTTAGCAAATAGCTGGGAGAAATGGTCAAATCTGGCAAATTGGCCACAATCATAACCACGAGTGAAATGAACAACTTCTCGAACAACAAATTCCGTTGGCACGTCGTTGATAACTGAAAACAAAGGCTAGCGCTCTTGAACATTAAGTAAGTTTCTCAAGTCCAAATGGGATACAACAGTAACTTTTCCACTTCTATAGAAACTATTGTTTGCATGGTCAAATATTGCTACGGAAACTATTTTGGATGCGTAACAAGGAACGCATGCAGCTAATTTGCATTTGCCAGTACAGAAAAAGATTTTTCTGAAACATTTCCTCCATGCCATGTAAAACGGACAAAACAATTTTTTTTATCGATTCTGATACTTCATTAAGGGGTTGGTACTTTATCTTCGAGCAGTTTTAGGCCGTTAGGGCTTAGAAATCGGATTCATGTGCAGATCGTGTTATCTTTGGTTTCGATCAAAATGGCGAATATTTGTTAAATTCGCAAAGCTCTCTGCGGCGCGCCATGAAGAGTGCCCAAAAGTTCTATTCCATAATTTACTTATTAGGTGTAAGTGCTTATAGGCTGTAATAGATTTGACTCTAGTTTAGGTCCCACATAAGAGAAAATAGCTTTCAACCACATGTACCTTGCGCATCACAAATTTCAGTGCTCGAGGTAAGTATTTTGAAAAATTTGTAACTCAGTGAAAAATATATACAGTGTGATTATTTTACCGTTAACGTAATGGCAAAAGGTTGATCTTAGACAGTACAAAATAGAAAGCTCGTTGGAATTGAAAATACGGCTACAGCAGCGATCGACTTTTGTAGCTAAATCATGGAGGTCCGCGGGGAAAACTGGGCGCCTTTGAGGTCACCTTGAAAAGTATCTCGTAAAAAGTGAAAAAACCAGACTGGTTCAAAGTAAACGCAATATTTGTTCATGGGATAGAAGTCTCGGCTTTTACAGTAAAAATCAGGGAAATCGGTGAAGGTCCGAAATTTGCCTTATCCGTTCTTAGGCGGACAGCCTCTTAAGAGCTACAAGTCAAAGGGAATTTGTTCGATTGCTCTCAAATTTTGACAGTAGCTAGTTTTACATGTAAACAACAAGGTGTCTCCGAATTTTTCATTTCTAAACCTTTTTTTTTAAGAGTGATTTTTGTACGATCACTCCACATTTTTTTAATCCTATCTTATCTAATAAAGAGAACCCTAATAAATACTAGCTCTAATAAAGCAAATGATGATTAACTTAAATATGACTTTCCAACTCTGGAGTTTTATGGTATCCATGTCGGACTTTTACATAGATTGCCAAACTTGGTAATATAAAATATGACCTTCCATTGGATCTTTATGGTTCCCATATTGGACTTTCACAAAGATTACCAAACTTGGTAATATAAAATATGACCTTCCAACCTTGGAGTTCCATGTTTCCCATGTTGGCCTTTCTCATAGATTACCAAACTTGGTAATGCAAATATGACCTTCCAACCTTGGGCTTTTAGTTTTTTACTTACCAAGGTTGGAAAGTGTATCTCTTTATCCAATTTTGGAGTTTTTGTTGATTCCCCATTGTTTCTCCAATATAATAACAAGCAGTAACAATTGCATTTCCAAATTTGGAATCTCTCAGTTCTTTCCTGTGCGTTTTTATAGCACAAAAACCGTTTTCGCAAAACCGAAAATCAAAATGCCCCTTTCTATCATGATTACAGGAAAATGAATGTGACTTGTTGTAACCCTAGGCATAAGTTCGTGGAAAAAAAACTGAAAAAGTTTCAAAAGGGGATATCGATAGTAACGAATGCTGACTCCGCTTAATGTAGATTCAAATTTAAAGTAGATCTGTCCAAAAAAGTTTCTGATTGAAATTTCTACAAAAGTTTGCTGACTAAGCCCATTTAGCAAGCTCAAGTAAACGGAAACTTGTCAAGCAAAACTAAGTAACTGCTTTCATTGGCGGTATGTAATATTAGTGCCTGTTGTGTGACTTAAAAAGCAACGTAATCATCCCTTATTAGGCAAATGTCGATTTTGTTAGGAAAATGACAGGCGAGCTCTCACGATTTTGAGCCTTACTGAAAAACAAACCGTCGTCTGTTTGCAAAAGTCCAGAGCCACCGAGGCTCGGTAAAAACATGAAGTTCGAATCTTATTTCCTCTCCTCAATGACACAGCCATCCAACATCCAGGGTCCAGTACTATTGACTCACGCAACGACACTTAAGGTTTGGACACGTCATGGACAAAAATAGCCATTGTTTCGTCTGCTTCGCGATTCGTGCTCGCTAACCGATTCAACCGTCTAAATCTTGCCAAAGGAGAAATGCTGCTAATTTTGGTAGCGATTAACTTAATCTCACCTTCCGCCAGATGGGAATCATCGAACATAGTTTGACGATTTCTGGCATTTGCAAAACTAAAAAATAGGAAAGAATGCAGAATGCAGCGGAGAAAAATCATATTTCAAAGCTATTATTAGTTCCGCATGAGCGTTCTGAATTAATTTTACGAAATCAAATTAGCATCAATCTGTACATGATTACATGCTTCTCAAAATAGAACCAATTAAAACGTCTTCGTATAAATTGCGTGACCCCTAAGCAAACTTGGTAAGTCTGTACTGACGCTCCGTTGAGTTCACTTAGAGGAAAAATGGCTGGTTATCAACTTTATTACTTCGATGCGCGAGGTCGGGCAGAGATCATTCGACTATCATTCGCTGCTGCGAATATGGAATACGAAGACGTCCGATTGACTCGAGAGCAATGGCTTAAGGAGAAAGAATGTGAGTAGAAGGAAATATTGAAAGGAGATCACAAAACGGCGCTCAGTTTTCAAATCGTTTTTCTTTAAGTAACCTTTAACCGAGGAGATCTGTTTTCTCGTTTTTCTATAAGGTTAAGGTTCAGGAGCCGACTGTTAAATGAAAAAGCGGTCTGTTTCTGCTAATCTACACTGCTCTCTGAGAAAAAGAAAAAATGACTTTACAAGCCTAGGGTTCCTAATTAGCTAGTCTACGTTGCCTGAACAATTTACCGTCACAAAAAAACTATTATTTTTAAGCGATCGCACATTGTCCGATAAGATATACGTTCTCCTTATTGTGATGTGGTGAAAAGACGTGTTTTGGAGCCGGAAAAGGTCTTAGGTCGCAAACTTTGGCAAAAATATAAATGTTCTGTTTTTCCACCTGTATAATTGCTTCATAACGATGACAATGCAAATTTAAATTTCTAGAACTAATAGTCAAAACCAAAGCTCGTGGACGAGGTGATTTTGCTTTCCATGCAGTAAAGTCGGACAGGTGAACTTTTACAGTCTGGCTCTTTATTTTTTTTATATATTTAAATCGAGAACAAAACCCGGAGTTCACTTAGTTTCTGAAAAATTGAGTCATACAGAAGGATTGCGTGACTCGGCTATTCTCGTTCCCAAGAGCTTTTAAGAAGCGCCGCGACTCAAAAATTAACAAGGCTATATCCAAAAATTACTTGATACGATCTAGAAGTTTACGAAAATTAAAAGTAATGCTTTTTTGTTATGAACTGATGCTGCACCTTAAGTTTCAACACTGCTAACATCATTGCAATGAGGTTGTCTATTTTTGACATTTTGTTATGATTTATACCTTATTTTATCTGGTTATCAGGCAATTGTTTGCACTCAGTTTTGAAGAGCCTTTAGGATGTGTTGATAAAAGTATTGAACCGCCAATAGAATTTATCTATAGCTCCACTTTTATTTATGTTTTTATTAAGTAAACATATTCAGTGGTTGACATATTTTTTAGTGTTAATTTCATAATTTTTTTACTCACTCGATCTATTTGCCTGTCCCTCTCATAAATTTTCCCTCTGCTAATTATTTACTTTTGTTTCCATTTAACTACAAATTTATTCATATATATCCATATGTATCTATCTATCTATTCATTTATTTATTTATTTATTAACTCATTTATATGTCATCCATCTAGATATATTTATCTTCTATTTCCTTTTGTTAGCTGGCAGGCCCCCCTTGGGTCAAGCACCATTTCTCGTGACCCCCGATGGAAAAGTGCTCGGTCAGTCTCAGGCAATCACAAAGTATGTTTGCAGATTAGGAGGTAGGTCGTCACCATAGTGTAATAAATATTCCTTTATTTTTGAAGCAACAACAGTAATGTCACTATCCATTACTATCACTATGTCTCTGAAAAGTTTAAATTTCTCCATGGCCGACACCTAGCAATTTGTCAACTTCATCTCGTTCATTTTTTTTTCTTGTGGTATATCAAGGTATAATATATTTCTTCCATTGTAATTTGGTAAGCAATCTAACATTCATCTCCAAGATCGTCGAAAAGGCGGTTCTTTCTCAATTGTTTAAGCACTGTGAATACAATGCTCCTCTGCCGAAGTTACAATCAGGGTTTAGAAGATTTCACTCTACCGAAACTGCCTTGCTTAAGGTTCAAAGTGATATTCTTATGTCAATGGACCATCAGGAAATTACGCTTCTTGTGCTACTGGATCTAAGCGCTGCTTTTGATACAATCGATCATCAGATTCTCCTTAATGTTCTTGAAAGCGATTTTGGAATCATTGGCTCTGCCCATAAATGGTTTGCGTCTTATCTGTCTGGCCGAAAACAACGTGTTCTCATAAACGATCGAACATCAGATGATTTTCATTTGAACTGCGGTGTCCCACAAGGCAGCTGTATGGGTCCTATTTTATTCATATTATACATATCTCGACTATATCACGTGATCGCTAACCATCTCCCCTCTGCTCACGGATATGCCGATGATACACAACTTTATCTGTCGTTTAGACCCAATGACATATCTTCGCAAGACCACGCCATAGCTGCTCTTGAAGCCTGCATTTCGGATGTCCGCTCATGGTTGATTTATAATCGCCTGTTAATTAACGATTCTAAAACCGAATTCTTAGTTGTTGGTTCCCGCCATCAATTATCAAAAATCGCAATTGATTCCATCACAGTCGGTAATTCTACCATTCAGCCTCTCAACAGTGTTCGAAACCTGGGTTCCTGGTTTGACTCCAATATTTCCATGTCCATTCACATTGGTAAGATCTGCAGCAAAGCTTTTCATGGATTGTATAAAATTCGCCAAATTAGGAAATTCCTCAGTCCTGAGTCCACGAAGGCTCTTGTTCACGCATTTGTGACTTCGCATTTAGACTATTGTAACTCCCTTTTATTTGGCGTACCCAAGTACCAGACAGAGCGTCTTCAGAAGGTGCTTAACGCCGCTGCTCGACTAATTTTTAGGATTCCCAAGTTTCACCACATCTCGTCCGCCTTATATAATCTTCACTGGCTTCCTGTGGCTTATCGCGTCCATTTTAAGTTGTTACTTTTAATTTATAAAGCTTTAAATAACCAAGGCCCACTATACATAAAAGAATATCTGCAGCCACACAGTGTCAAGGGTCATCAGCTACGTTCCTGCGATCAGGGTCTCCTTAAGGTCCCAAGAACTAACTTTAAGACCTTTGGTGATCGTGCCTTTGCCCGTTCTGGACCTTTTTTGTGGAACGAACTGCCGCTTGAAATTCGAAACAGTCCAAGTGTAACGATTTTTAAGTCAAAGCTTAAGACACATCTATTCAAGCTGGCTTACAGTTTGTTTTGATATTTTGTCGTTTATCATTTTAATATTTGTAGTTAATAATGTTGTAAAGCGCTTTAGAATATTTTATAATTTTAGCGCTTTAGAAATGTAAATTATTATTAAATTATTATTATAATGCTATTGTTATTTATCATTCTTATTTTTGTAACTAGTATTGGTATCTTATCGCATATGTTCTGTTCGATGGAATAAATAAACTATTACAAAAGAAATTTATCACTTTGTAATGCATTGTGTCACATGTTCCAGTTTTGATTGACATGGAGATTTTGGCTGGCTGTAATATGCTCACATGTTCAAGTGTCCAGACTGATGTTTTTTTCTCATTTGTTTTTCAGTTGATTATTTTTCAATGCCCTCCAAAGGGATATTAATAGTCATACAGTACAGTTTCTTGGGCTTAAATATGTTTATAATGGCCCTTCTCAGTGTCCTTTTAACCCTCATGACTGGGGAGTGACAGGCTAAAATGACTCTAAGAGTCGTGACCAAAATTTATTAGATTAATTATGTATCGACCGATACATCAGTTGATACATTGGTCAAGAGTGGGTTGATACTTGACTGATATACTGGTCAACACTCGGTTGACACTCAGTTGATAGTCAGTTGACACTATGTTAAGTAGGTTAATAGCTGGCCAATACTCGGTCAAGACTCAGTCAATTGTTGAAAGTCTATAATTTCGACCAATAATTGTCAACTGACTGTTGGCAAAGTCTCGAACGAGTATCAGCCAAGTACCGACCAACTATCAACTGAGTGTTAACTGACTATTGTCTGTATGTCAACCAACTGTTGACCTAGTGTTGACCAATATATCGACCAAGTGTCAGGTGACACGACACTTGGTTGGGTATTGACCAACTCTGGACTGATATATCGAAAACTATATTAGTCAAGAGTACCTACAGTGAACATAATCCAACATATTTATGGCTGTGAGCATAAACTCTACTGTTTTTATTGCATTTAGGTTTGAGCCCAACAGAAAGTTTTGATGAGGCAATTGCTGATATGATTGTGGGTGGAGTGGAAGATCTTTTCCAATCTTTGATAAAGATTTTATTGGAAAAGGATGAAGCTAAAAAGGTACCCTCCCTTCCCATCTCACTTCCTCATTTCCAACACTTTTCTTCCACAGCATACAACCTTTTCCTCATTAACTAGCTCTGTCCCTCTTATTTCTTTCCCCCTCTCCTTTCCCTATCTTCCTCCTTTTACTTTTCTCCCATGCTCTCTCTCCCTTTTTTCCCTCTACTAATGCTTTTTTTTTTAAATACATACCCTATCCCCCTCTTCCCCCATTTGCCAACTATCTCCACATTTCACTTGACCACTTATTCAGTTATCACTCATTTTAAGCCAGTTCCTTCACTTTTTTCCCCTCATGTTGGTCAAAAATTATTTTGTAGAAGGCGCTAATGAAAGAATTATTTGAGGAAACTCTTCCTAACCGATTGCCAAAGTATGAAAATATTCTGAAAGCCAATAATGCAGGCAAGGGTTTCTTTGTTGGTGATAAGGTAAGAGTTTGTGGACAAAATCATCTGTGATCATAATTATTATATGTACACATAATTACTAACTTTGATTTCTGCACAAGACCCACCATTTAAGGCATGCATGACATTTCTCATTATTATTTTTTGTATCTACTATTTGGGAGAATTTATTCACATAGTTATTTGTACAGTAGAAAAAATTTTATTGAAACCTCTCGCCTTCACACTATTTCAAAAGATGTTGCCATGACACTAAAGAGCACTCTGTTTGATACAAACAGGTTTGAAATTTCTGTATTTTGACATAACCTGATTATGCCACAATAAATGAGCTAGTGCACCTGCTGAATGTATGACGTACTAAAAAACTTATCATTCTTATCATCAGCACGATCACTGTAATCATCATCATTATTTTTGCTGTCAGTTATTTTCTTCTTTTTATCTCTTTATTTTCTTTCTTTCTGCCCCTTCTCTTTTTCTTCTCAAAACTTTATCACACGGCTAACACAGATTTATTTTTACAATATTTATTCACAGCTTACATATGCTGACATCATTTTCTTCGACATGATGTACATGTTGGGAAATATGGAGCCTACTGCCTCGAAGACACTTGAAAAGTCCCCATTGTTGGCTGCCCATTACAAGCGTGTGCTGGATGTGCCAGAAATAAAAAAATGGGTCGAGACACGCCCAAAAACAGACCATTAAATGTTTTGTGATTCTGAACTATTGATGGTTACCAACTTTGTAGTGATAGAAAACAAAAATAAACTAGCTGAAAACGTATTTTCTGTGTGAGAACTGTATGTTTATTGAAACTTCAACTGCTCTTTGATCGTCAGTGGGGCCCATGGCCCAGGGCCCAGGGAGAAGACGTCTACTGGGCCTCTCGTCGTAAGAGGTAAAAGAAGACGACTAGATGACGTGGAATTGTCTTCATTAATTTAATAATAATGACTATCTTTCTTTATTTGTACATTTTTCATGTCCTGGTGAATGTTTGGGAGAATTTTAAAAAGACAAACGTGTACTATTGTGATTTGCATTTGTGCCGTTGTCTTTTTTGTTGTTGGTAAATACAAAGAAGCTCCTGAACTGCTAACAGTTCTCATTAAATTTTTAAGCCTTTATACTTCCCCCTATACAATTTTGTACTCTGACTACAAGATTTGATTGAGAACAAAAAACTGTCGATGCCCTCTCCGCAAGCGCTTGTGCCCAGACTTCTTCTGGAGTTCCTTTAGCATGAAGTGACGGAACGACAGAGCACATCACAGGCAACCTCCTATCCCTCCCTCCCCAGCCCCTGGAAACTCATCAGTTTTCCTGTATGGTTGTTGATACTTGATAAGGCAGCTTGCGCATTGGCTTTGGTTCAATCATGCTCCGGCCGAGACTCGCACCCGTCACTGAGGTAATTTTCGGTCCGAGGTCGATCAAGCGCGCCAAACATATCGCCGTACTATCCTCAAAGCTAGTACTATCCCGCCGTACTATCCTCAAAGCTAGAAGAAAATTTTAAAAAATCATTGCAACTTTTTCAGCAGTATCTTTATTCGTTAACACTATAAAATCAAGCATTCTCCTTCTACAATTACAGACAAACTGCCTAGCAGGGGCGTAGCCAGGATTTTTCCAAGGGGAGGGGGGGGGGGTCACAGAGGCAACTCACCATTTACACCGCTGCTCTCCCGCGTGTATCAGCGGGCTCAGTCGTATTACAGCGGCATGAAGGCCCATATTAACTAAATACAAGAGCCGTTGACGAAAATACTTTACCAAAAAAAACATTTTTTAAAAGTGGGCTTTTCAACAATGGCACTCACGGCCAAGATATTGTCATGGCGTTTTCGCCACCTGAATGTTGTAGATTGTTTGCTCTAAAGAAGGCCTACCAAGAGAGGGGGGGGGGGAGGCACGGGCACCCCAAGACCCCTCCCTCTCCTGGCTAAGCCCTTGCCTAGAAGTCACTCTTGGGGCGTCTATCTAACCAAGCCCTTATTCATGGATTTTCCAACACTTTCTTAAAGCGCCATCAGCCTCGAGAATTTGTTGAGACAATCCGGGACAGTAGGTTGTCCGTTGTTCATGAAGCCGGTAAAGAAGTCGAAGAAGGCAATGTTGACGTAGGTCAACCAGAAAATTAAAAAGGATGAGTAATAACAACATCTGAGAAACAACAGTTCTCTCGTATTGATGTGCATTTTCGTAAAATTACCGCTGGATTAAATAGGATGATACAGGCATTGGGGTATATATTAGAAATGGCAAAACCGTGAAAAATAAAATTTAAAAAAAAAAAAAAAAAAACATCCGAAACCGCAAAACCGCAAGCAGTTCGATCAAAACCGAAAACCGCATGCAAAACGGTCCGTTATCCAAACCTTAATCGATCCGGTGCAGTGGTGACAAGTAGAGCATGCAGAGGTTTCGAGATCAGTGGAGGCGTATATAATTGTTGCTTAGATCGAAGATTAAACGGAACCTTAGTAGGTAAAATCGAAAACCACATCGGGTCCCAAGTCCGAAAACCCAATAGCATTTTTAACGAAAACCGAAAGGAAATGCTGAAAAGCGGAAAATCCACAAACTGCAAAGAACGCCAAAACCGAACAAACGAAGTTTTTATAGCACAAAAACAGATCTGAAATATAGATAAAACTGCAAAACCGAAAATCCAAATGCCCCTTTCTGTAATTACAGGAATATAAATGTGACCTGCTGTAACCATAGACATGAGTTCGTCGTAAAAAACTAATTGAAGAAGTTTCAAAAGGGGACTCGATTTTAATGAATGCTGACTCAGCTAAATGCAGACTCAAATTTATAAATAGATTTGTTCGAAAAAAAGTATCTGATTGAAATTTCTATAAAAGTTTACTGACTAAGTCCAAAGCAGGCCCAAGTAAACGGAAACTTGTTAAGCAAAACTAAGAAAATGCTTTCATTGGCGGTATATAATATTGGAGCCTGTTGTGTGACCTACAAAGCACCTATCATCCAAGATCAAATGTCGATTTACTGGGAGAATGACAGGCATTAATTAAGCTATTACGATTTTGAGCCCTACCGAAAAACAAACCGTCGTCTGTTTGTAAAAATCCAGAGCCACCGAGGCTCAGTAAAAAAATTACCTCCGAATCTTATCTCCTCACACAATGACACAGCAATCCAACATCCAGGGTCCAGTACTATTGACTCACGCAACGACACTAAAGGTGTGGATATGTCATGGACAAAAATAGCTATTGTTTCGTTTGCTTCGCGATTAGTGCTCGCTAACCGATTCAACCTTCTTTTAAATCTTGCCAAAACACAAATGCTGCTAATTCTGGTAGCGATCAACTTAATCTTACCTTCCGCCAGTCATCGAACATAGTTTGACGATTTCTGGCATTGGCAAAACAGAAAAGAAAAAAGAAAGAAAGCGTTCTTGGGTCACAGAAGGTCGCCGAGAAAAATCATATTTGAAAGCTAAGATTAGTTCCACATGACCGAAATCAAATTAGCCTCAATCTTAAACGCGATGACATACTTCTCAAAATAGAACCAATGAAAACGTCTCCGTATAAGTTGCGTGACCTCCAATCTCCTTAGCAAGACTGTACTGGCGCTCTGTTGAGTTCACTTGGAGAAAAAATAGCTGGTTATCAACTTTATTACTTCGATTCCCGAGGTCGGGCAGAGATCATTCGACTATCATTCGTTGCTGCGAATATAGAATACGAAGACGTCCGATTGACGCGTGAGCAATGGGCTAAGGAGAAAGAAAGTAAGTAGGAAATATTGGAAGGAGATCACGACACAGCGCTTAACTGTTTTCAAAACATTATTTTAAATTAACTAACCTTTATCCGAGAGGTTTTTTTTTTCTCGTTTTTCTTTAAGTTTAAGGTTCAGGAGCTGACTATCAAATGAAAAGGCTGTCTCTCATTGCTAATCCACATTGCTCTCTGATAAAAAGAAAAAAAGGACTTAATAGGATGGCTGCAACTAAAACTGTTATCGTTCTACGTTACCTGAACCATTTACCATCACAAAAACTATTTTTTTAACCAATCGCACATTGTCGAATGAAATATACGCTGTCCTTATTGAGCAGTGGTGAAAAGACGTGTTTTGGAGCCGAAAAAAGTCTTGGATCGCAAACTTTCGCAAACGCATTACGTGCTGTCTTTCCACCTGTAATTGCTTTCGTATAATGATGACAATGCAATTTTAAATTTCTAGAACTAAAAGCGAAAACCAAAGCTCGTAGATGAGATGAGTTTTACTTTTCATGAGGTATAGTCGGATAGGTAAACTTTTACAGTCTGGCTCTCTAGTTTTCATTTATGTATATATTTACATCGAGGAGAAAACCCGGAGTGCGAAATTTTGAGTCATACAGAAGGATTGCGTGACTCGGCTATGGTTGATATTGTCATTCCCAAGAGCTAGCGCCGCGACTCCAAAATTAACATGGCTCCATCCAAAAATAACTTGACACGATTGAAAAGTTTACGAAAAGTAAAATAGTGCTTTTTTGTAATGAGCTGATGCTGCACCTAGAGTTTCAACCGAAAGCACATGAAAAGTTAATTAACATATTATACACGGTTAACATTATTGCAATGAAGTTGTCTATTTTTGATCGACATTTCATAATTACGTATACCTGATTTTCTCTGCATGGTTATCAGGTAATTGTTTGTACTAGTTTTGAAAAGCGTTTGGGATAATGTTCATAAAAGTATTGATTTACCTGTAAAAAATATTCATGGGTCCATTTTTATTTTTGTCTTTATTAGTAAACATATTGTGATTGACATGTTTTTAGTGTTAATTTCATATTTTGTTTTACTCAGTCAATCTATTCACCTGTACTTCTCATCAACTTTCCCTCTGCTAATTATTTATTTTTGTTTCCATTTAACTACAAATTTATTTATATGTATCCATATGTATCTACCTAGTCACTTATTTATTTATTAACTCATAGGTATGTCATCTATTTAGATATATTTATTTTCTATTTCCTTTTGTTAGCTGGCAGGCCCCCCTTGGGTCAAGCACCATTTCTAGTGACTCCCGATGGAAAAGTGCTTGGTCAGTCTCAAGCAATCATGAAGTATGTTTGCAGAATAGGTGGTAGGTCACCACTATTAAATATAATAAATATTCCTTTATTTATGAAGCAGTAACAGTAATGTCACTATCAATAACTATCACTGTGTCACAGAAAAATTTTAATTTCTCCATGCCTCACTTACCAATTCATCAACTTAATCTCATGTATTTTTTTTAATTGTAGCGTGTCAAGGCATAGTGTATTTCTTCCTTAAATTTTGTAATACATACATGTTTAAATTTATTTATCATTCTTATTTTTATGTAATATCAATATCTTATTGCCTATGCTCTGTTTGATGAAATAAATGAATTATCACAAAAAAGTTATCACTTTAATTGTCACACATTGTGTCGCATATTCCAGTTTCAATTGACATGGAGATTTTGGCTAGCTAATTATAATGCTCACATGCTCTGGTGATTGTTCAGACTGACATTTTTTGTCATCTTTTTTTCATTTGATTATTTTTCAATGCTCTCTGAAGTGATATAATAATCATACAGTACAGTTTCTTGGGCTTAATTATGTTTTGGGCCCTTCTCAGTGTTCTTTTAACCCTCATCTAGGGAGTCAGTCTAAAATGACTCAAAGTCATGACCAAAATTTATTGGATTATGTTTACTGTTGGCACTCTAGACTGATACATCAGTTGATATATTGGTCAAGAGTGAGTCAATACTCGACTGAGATAAGGGTCAACACTCACTCAACACTTGGTTGATGGTCAGTTGACAGTGTGTGAACTAGTGCACTACATTGAACATTATCCAATATATTTATGGCTGCAAACATAAACTCTGCTGTTTTACTGCATTTAGGTTTGAGCCCAACAGAAAGTTTTGATGAGGCAATTGCTGATATGATTGTGGGTGGAGTGGAAGATTTCTTCCAATCTTTGTTAAAGATTCACATGGAAAAGGATGAAGCTAAAAAGGTACCCTCCCTTCCCATTTCATTCCTCATTTCCTACACCTTTCTTTCACAGCATGCAACCTTTTCCCTATGAATCAACTCTCTCCCTCTCACTTTTCTCCCTCTCCTTTCCCTACGTTCCTCTTTTTATTTTCCTCCCACCCTCTCTCCCTTATTGTGCTCTACTAATTAATGCTTTTGTTTTGAAATACCCTATTCCCCTCCTCCCCCATGTATCAACTAACTATCTCCAAATTTCACTTGACCTCCCATTCAGTTTTCACTCATTTTAAGCCAATTCCGTCACTCCTTTTTTTTTCCCATTTTTGGTCAAAATTATTTTGTAGATGGAGCTGCTAAAAGAATTCTTTGAAGAAACTCTTCCTAGCCGACTGCCAAAATATGAAAATATTTTGAAAGCCAACAACGAAGGCAAGGGTTTCTTTGTTGGTGATAAGGTAAGAGTTTGTGGACAAATTCGTTTATGATCTTTATTATTATACATTAACATATACTAATTAACTTTGATTCCTGCACAAGATCCTGTGTTTAGGGCATGACATTTCCTACCGTTATTTTTTCATATCTTCTATTTATAGGCCTATTTCAATTTATTCACATTGTTATGGTACAGTAGATGATATTAAAACCTCTTTCCATCACACTATTTCAAAAGATGTTACCATGTCATTAAAGAACACTCTGTTTAATACAAACAGCTTTGAAATCTCTGGATTTTGACATAACCTGACTACACCCCAATAGATGGGTGTACTTGCTGATTGTATAATATA